>NW_015170897.1:385852-492485 GCF_001447785.1 Gekko japonicus | reverse complement strand
CCTGCCCGGCCGGCCGGGCCGCTGGCTCGGAAGCGGCGGCAGCGAGACAGTCTCCAGAGCGTTCCCTGCGCATGCGCAGGGGATGCTCTGTAACTTTTGGGGGGATTTAAGTATTCCCCCGATTTTTTTCCCGAGTTTTAAGATTTTTGTGCACACCTGGGGACC
This sequence comes from Gekko japonicus, assembly GCF_001447785.1. Classification (NCBI taxonomy): domain Eukaryota; kingdom Metazoa; phylum Chordata; class Lepidosauria; order Squamata; family Gekkonidae; genus Gekko; species Gekko japonicus. The sequence goes on along the minus strand of NW_015170897.1, from coordinate 492,320 downwards.
GTCCCAAGTGTGCACAAAAATCTCCCTCCCCCCAGGTGCCCCCGATGCGCGGATTTAGGTATCCGCACACCAGGGGGCACCTTCGCTATTAGATATATAGATGGAAATTTCCTGCTTCCCTCCTCCTGCTGTGACAAATTGAACCCCCTGAAATTTTGCTCCTGGAGATGAGAGGACCATGACAACCAACACAGAGCCAACAATGATTGGGAGAGGTACCATTTGCCCATGGACAACAGTGACTGGATACAACCTATTGGTTTGCTGTTAAGTACAAAATGGGATTTATTGATGAAGTACAAATTTCTTTTTTTTTAATCTTTATGACAGTTTTTAATTAATCCAACACATAACACTCATGGAAGCTCTTCATCATGCCTATTTAAAGTTGCATTCAACAATTTATTGTTTTGGGTGGGGTTTAGCTCAGAGGTAGAGCACTGCAGTAGGTTGCGTATTTGATTCCTGGCAGCTCTAGACACAGAATTGCTCACAGCAGAGGCGGGAAACCTTACAGAACTAGTCCCAATCAGAATAGATGGACTAATGTTACAAGAGAGCTTCATGGGGTTACTACAAACAGGCATGGCTCTTTAAAGAGCAACAAACATGACAAATAAACAAAACCTTCATATTCAGAGTATGAAAAAAATATTGTCATGGGAAACTTACAAAGTGCTAGATGACTGACAGAAATGCAGAAGATGAGGAAAAGGGGGAGAGGGGAAGAGTTTGTAGTCAAAGAATCTTGAAATAGTACCTCGGTACTAGTTCAGAGGAGAGAATTCTGGGGATTATTGTTTGGCTAAATAGTTTCAGGTTGTAGCCATGTTGTTGGGCAGTGGAAGAGCAAGATTTGAGTCCAGTAGCACCTTAAAGACCAACAAGATTTCCAGAGTATAAACTTTCCAGAGTCAAAGCTCCCTTTGTCAGATAGTAAAGTGTTACAAGACTCAGATAATGGGTTCTAATGAAGTTGATACATATGGGCTGAGGACAGACTGGCAGTATGAAGCGTGAGGGAGGCGGGGCAAAAAGACCCAGACCAAGTTGTGCTGGGGATTCCCAGTCACACACTGCACTTACTGATGCGGGAGCATACCAGGGAGGAGGCGCAAGGTAGCATTTGCACTGTTGGTTTTTAGCGTGCACACTTCCGGGAAGCGGGATCAAAGCGCCCTCCAGGGTTTGCTATGGCTTTCGCCTCGTACTTTTTTAACATGGAAGGGAATCGTTATAGGATGGGTTGAGTATGGCTGGGGAACACCTGTGGCTGTGTGAACCGGCCCCTTTAATCAATTTGTGAAACGTGCCTATATCGGGCCAAACTGCCAGTCTGAACTCAGCCATTTTTTTTTCCCCTTTCCCCCAGCCACATATACCTCCACACAGAGCTGAGAACAAAGAGTAAAATTGTTACAGAACATGATGTAGGGTTGGGGGGGGGGGTTGTTTTAGATATCGCTTTTGAAACACGGTGCTCTCTCTCTCTCTTTTAAGAGAGCATATTTGAACTAGAACAATGTCAATATGGTAGTGCAGTCTTCTAAGCCCCTCATCATTGGTAACAAAAACATCAGTTACAGTCATTGGCTGATTTCACACTAAAGCTGCCTCGATGTTGCGCCGCTGTTTGCCCTGATACTATTGGTCAATTTCACATCCAAAGCCGTGGGGCTGCATTTGACCTGCGGCTTCGCCCGATTTCCTCCGCAGTTTCGTGATCCTCAAAAAACACGATCACGAAACTGCGGGGGGAATCGGGCGAAGCCGCGAGTCAAAATGCAGCCCCGCAGCTTCGGGTGTGAAATTGACCAATAGTATCGAGGCAAACGGTGGCACAACATCGAGGGATTGTCAACATACATTAAGTTCAGATTGTCCATTGTTCTGTCCCTCATGGTGCCTTTCATTGATGTGCTCCTCTGAAAGTGAAACATCCCACGTCAAACCAGCATATAAAGTTGGATTCCACCCCCACCCACCCCCAATCCAGGAGTATTGACTCAGAATGAGTACGTTATTTTTAGCCATTCTTCCCCCTCCCCCTTTGAGCTGTTCTCAGGCACTGTACTAGTTTCTATACCCAGATGTATTTTTCCATTTTTTTCTTTTCCATGTTTCTTGTTGCTTCCTCCAAGCACTGCATTTCTATGTAAATGTGTATGTGTTTCTTGCTTTATAGACTCATTATTAAAATGCTGTGGTTTTTATAGATAAGTAAAAGGATAACTTTATGTGAAAAGGGAAATAAATTGATGCCAGTATCCACTCTCCAATGCAGAGAGCAATATATTTAAGTTCAAGGACTGTCTCCCATACCAATCTGCCCATCAATCTTTTGGTTAGGCTTTTTTCCCAGGCTCTCCCCCAACTTGAGAGGCTTCATTGGATAGGGTCTTCCCTGTGGAGGGTCCTCCTTTGTACAATGCTCTTCCTAGAGAGGCAGACTTGATGCATATGGTACAGAAACTTATCACCAGCTCAAAAATTAGAAATTCATCTAAGATTTTAAAAGTTGCCATTTGTTTGTCATTAGGGCTGCCAAATCGGGCCGGGGGTGGGGAAACCCCTGCTTTGGAGGCCCGATTTCCGCCGCGGTGGAATCAGGCCCTGGGGGAACCCCGCCCCCGGTGTGCGCGTCACTAGGAAGTGACGTGGGCACGCCGGGCACGCTGGGAGCGGGGCCATGGCCATACAAGGGAAAACTCTATGGTTTTCCCTTGTATGGCTGTGGCCCCACCCCCAGCGTGCCCAATGTGCCTACGTCACTTTCGGGTGACGTGCACGCAGCGTGCGTGCACTTCTCGCACGGCCACTCACCCGACGACGCCCGGGAGCCCCCCACTCCCGGCAAAGAATTACTTTGCAACCCGATTTGTCATGCTGCTGCTGGGAATTTTATTTCTGTTCATGGGACTTTTGATTTTATGACTGATACACTTAATAGTGGGGTTTTTTTTAGTTCCCTTGAAAATTCCCTGAGATTTATGGACGTTGGAGTAAGGTGACTCAGCATGCCTGGATGGACATTGGGGGGGGGGGGGCTACATTGCTCTAGATGTGTATGTGTGTTATCTTCTCAATGAATGAGTTGCCTGTCTTTGTCTCAGTCTGGGAGCTTCTGTTTGACTCCTCCTTCTCTTCCTGGGCTCTTTTTGCAATAGACTTATTTGAAGTTTATTTACGGCATGCAATACCACACTTCTACAACTGTGCAACGCTGCTGTATTAACTAATATATATCCCCAGTGACAGACAAGTACATATATTTGGTTAAAAAACACCCTGATTTATGCCTGTGCAAGAGCACGTCCACCAATAGAAGAGAGGAAGAGGGTTGCCAACCTCCAGGTGGCATCTGGAGATCTCCCACTATTACAACCAATCTCCAGATGACCAAGATCAATTCTCCTGGAGAAAATGGCTACTTTGGAGGATGGATTGTATGCCATTATACCCTGCAGAGGTCCCTCCCTTCCCCCAAACCCCAACTTCCCTAGGCTCCACCCCCCAAATCTCCAGGTATTTCCCAACTCAGAGCTGGCAACCCTAGAGGGGAAGTGAATTTTGCCAACTGTCTCTCTCACGCCAGACAGCCACATTTTCACCAAGGTTACTCCTGGGTGGCCCCTGACCCCTGGGAGCAAGATTCGTGGGACTGAAGTGGGCTGGGATAAAAGAGAAGAAGTAAAGAAATTCAAGTCTTCTCACTTAGGTCCGCTTGTGCTACTTAAATCCAGAATAGAACGCTTCTAGATCACTGACTAAGCTCTGTATGGAGATGCTCAAATATGTGTTTCTTCGTGCCTTTTAATTTTCACAAATAATCAGAAAGACCATTTTCATCTCACCTATTTTCATTTCCCAATTATTATTTTTACCTATTTTCAATATATTTCACAACTACTTCCCCCTGCAGCATTTTTACACAATTTATGTGTTATTGGTATGCAATTAAAACAAAAGCATCAGTTTAACAACAATTTGTCTACAAATTTTTATTAATACAATTGGTAAAAAAGGATGGGTATGGTTTTGTTTTTAAATAGAAACCATAAAGGAAGCCTGATCTTTTAAATCAAACTGTTCATTGGATTTGGGGACATTGCTAGCACAGACACATGGATAAATTTCCCTATAATTCAAAATGGTTGTCCATTTTTAGGTGAAAATTTTTAGGATATATCAAGTGAAAGGAAGTATTTCTTCATGCAGCATAAGCTTAGATGGCACTGCCCAAAAAAGCTGTGATGATGGCATATATAAATGAAAGATGCTCCTTGGTTTTGTAGCTGCAGTGTTTCAGCTCAAATAAAATTGTTCTGCTTCACTTTTTGGGTAATTGCACCAAGAGCCTTATTTTGTGCCATGTTCTATATATTTTTGCTAAATGTTTGCCATTTAAATTTATGCCATTTTAAAATGTAATAGTTGTGTAAATTCTATGTAAGTAGCATACATATAATGTATCAAGGCATAAAATGGAATAAACAGTTTGGGAACATCTACAGTAAAAATAGATTAAAAGCAAAGGTTTACAATAACAGCATATGAAAAGGGGGGGGGGAAGAAGTGAAATATAGGTTGGATCCAACCAATAGATAGGTTGGATCCAACCATTTTTTCCTGCAGGTAAAAAGGGAAGATAGAGTGTTTTGACCACCAAAAAGGCTGTGCTATTAATCATGGGCTAGGCATGGACAAAACCCACATGAGACAGGGGCTGTAAAAGCTAGGTAATTAGACAAGATTGACTGAAGAAAGCTGGTGGGACCACCCATGACATACACTATTTTGGATTAAGTGAACCCAGTTATTGTTCAAACAGAACAGTATTTATTCATTCCTTTGTTTAGAATGTTTTTAATCCACTAATCAATCCCAGGACCTGTGGAACAACTGTATAAAATTATCAAGCAAAATTATACAATAAAATAAAATAATCAAAATTACCAATATTTAAATAAACAATAAACAAAAAAAAGCCAGTCAACAGCTAGACAAATCATTGCAGTAATTTAAACAGATGCCCTGCTTACCAAGTCTGGAGAAATATCAAATAAATGCCAGTTGTGAATAAACAAACAAATGCATCTCTCAACTGATGAAATTAAAAAGATAAAAGGCAATTTATTCTTGCCATGCAGGATACAGTTTCTTGATATATATTTTTTCTGGAAACCATGTGATATAAGATTTGAAGATTGCTTCTCAGGTGAGAATTTGAGACACTGATGGAAACGAAAGTTTTCTTTATGATTAACAGCATTTCTCATGGGAGAAGGGATTTCCCAGTAGTTGGCTCATGCTTTCATGTCATCACCAGAGGCTTTGTTTTGAAGTGTGGTGAGTGGGCACAAGGGATAAGGTCTTCTGCACAGTGGCACTAAAATTATGTGAAGTTCATTTGGCTCTCTCAACACCGTAGGCAACTGCACCAGAACTGCCTACTCCAGGGGAAATTCCCATCTAACAAGAATTGGGAGACACTCACTCCTAGAGAGAAGTCAGTCACTCCTAAGAAGTCAAATTGCCTCAGAATTAGAGGGAAGAGCCTTTTATGTTCCCTTCTATCAGAACAATTGCTGTATAAACAATTGCAGGGTCAACATCTCAGATAAGTGGGATGTATAATTCAGTGACAAGCACAAAGTAACCTGAGAGTGGCCCAAAAGAAACAAACAAGTGAATGCTAATATTTTCTGCGATTTACTGACAAGTAACTTAACTTTTCACCTCAGGCATTGTTGAAGCCATTTTGCTTCCCCCTGTCGCATTAGGAACTAATTTGACAGTTGCTGGAGGCAAAGCTGCAATACGAGTCAAGTTGTCAAATGTCCTTTGTCCTCACAAATGCAAAATCTTTAAGCCAATTTTTTTTTTACCACAATTGCATTTTCATTTTGAATTATTGTTCATTTTGCCTGTTGAGATGACACTTTTTCCCCTAGTCCCCTTGTGCGTCTCCTGTGAAGTGGTCTGTCAGTTACCCGGGACGGGGGTGGGGAGACAAGAACATGACTGATCAGTTGTTCTGGGAAGTAACCGCATGAAAACTGGGGTGAGGAAGCAAATGAGGTGTTTTCTTTCCTTTTCAAGAGAAGTAAATGAGATATCCCAGGTTTCTATCCCTTGGATTTCAAGTTGGGAAAGACCTTGGAGAGCCACTGCAAACCCCGGGTACCTTTCTTAGGTCTGTTGGGTTAGATCCAGTCATGCACGTACAGAAAAGAAAATGCAACTCATAGTGTTTTAAATGAAATAGCAGGATCATATGGACCGATGGAATGCAAAACAGATACTTCACAGACACTTCATTTCATTTTGAAATTGTATCAGAAAAAAATTATGCTACATATTTTGCACACTGAAAAGACAGTGGTGGTAAAGTTGCTTTCACGGTGGGAGTATAATGTTAACACTTCCAAGTATACTTTGAAGATATATTCCATGATAACACTTCCTCATGTACCTTGAGGATATCTTCCATGGGGATTCAACCCATTGACTTCAATGGACTCAGAAGGTGGTAATGCTGCTTAGGATTGCAATGTAAACAAACCAACTTTCCAGGATGATATTTTGTTCATATTCACAATCTCCCTTCCAGGAGTTTCTGTAACTGGATCTCAAAACAGAAGAGAGGTGACTATCAGTGTTCCCTCTAAGCTCCACAGCTTAGAGGGAACGTTGGTGACTATCTATCTGGCCCTCGTTATCCGTGTTTCCCATTATCCTGTACCTGGGCATCTAAGGCAGAGGTGTTGAACTCATTCGTTAGGTGGGCCAGATAGAGATGTAAAATTTCTGGAAATTTTGAAGCTCGGGAAAAAACTCAGTTTTCTTCCTTTTTTTGGGGGGGGGGGAAATGGAATTTTTTGTAAAAATGGAAAAAAATGCTACATTAGCACTTCTTTTTTCTTTTCCAGATTGAAAGTCATTCAGTTACTTTAGGAACATAAAATATGACTCTGGACAATTTTACTTGGCATGAAATTATCACAACTAGCATATTAAAAATATACTGTATCCAAACAATTATTACAAACAGAATTTACTTTTTAAATAATATTTATTTGTAATTGTAACAAATGGAGCAACAGTCTCCTGAACTGTTTACTAGTTTATGTAGAGCAGACAGAAAAACTTCCACAAAACATTTTTTAAAAATCCAGAAGTAACAATTATTCATATTTTATTAAATAAATATAAAAAACCCATTCTCATAAAAAATAATTGAAGAGGGGGGGGAAAGTGTATAGAAGGGAGTGTGGGACTAAGTTTCAATGAATGGGCATGAAATTTAATAAGAATCATTTTCTGAGCTGTAATATGGAAAATATTTGAATACCTTGTATTAAAATATTTTATTCATAATGTTAAAATAAAATGTTCCATAATCAATTTTCTTTTCTTTTCTTTTTTTCAATTTTTTCAGTTTTTCAGAAAAAACCAAAAAAGGCTTCAGGAAAAAATGGGGGAAAACTGGCTTTTTTCTGAATTTTTCCAGGTTTTTTTTTCTGGGCCTTCACATCTCTAGGGCTGGATCTGACATAAATATCACTTTGCCAGGCTGGACCATGTGTGCCATAAAATGTAACACAAAGTGCCAGAGATATAAACTTTATAAAGATGATTTAAGATGCCGAATGACAATAGCAGGTGTGATATACAAACGGGTGGAGATACAGAGGCATAGAGATATCAGCATTGGTAATGAGACAGGAAGCTTAGGTATTTCTGGCTCTTCCCTCCCCTCTCTTTCTCTGAAGACTGCTTGCACACAAAGCTTATACCTGGAATAAAATATTTATGGTCTTAAACACAGCTCATTCACTCTCTCTCTCTCTCTCTCTCTCTCTGAAGAAAAAGTGTGCTTGCACACAAAAGCTTATACCTGTAATAAAATGTTTTTGGTCTTAAACACAACTCTATGACCGATTTTACACAATAGCTGCGCTGTGGTTGCGCCTCCCTTTGCCTTGCTTCTATTGGTTAATTTCCAACTCGAAGCTGTGTGGCCGTATTCTTTGCCTGATTTTCCCCATGGTTTCATGATCCTCAAAAACCAGGATCACGAAACCACGGGGAAAATTGGGCGAAGCCGCGGGTCAAAATGCGGCCACCCAGCTTCGAGTGGGAAATTAACCAATAGAAGCGGGGCAAAAGGAGGTGCGACCGCGGTGCAGCTATTGTGTGAAATTTCTCTCTCTCTCTCTCTCTCTCTCTCTCTCTCTCTCTCTCTCTCTCGTGCTCTCTCTGGCTCTTTCCCTCCCTCTCTGTCTCTGAAGAAGAAATAGTGTGTTTGCACACAAAAACTTATACCTGGAATAAAATTTTGCTGGTCTTCTTAAAAGTCCCATGAGACACCATTTCCCCCCTCTTTCTGGCTCTTTCTCTCCCCCTCCCACCTCAGATGAGGGGGAGGAGCCCTCAGCCAATCAAAGGCAGGCTTTCTTTCTCTCCTCTGAAGCAGGAAATAGCCTGGCCAAACAGGAAGCAGAAAGCAACACAGGCCCGCAGGCCATATGTTTGATACCCCCGATCTAAAGGATGCTGGTTTCCTCTGTACTTCCAAACCTTCCTGGCTTCACATGTCCTTTATACCTTATCTTCCTGTTTCTAAACATCTCTGCCCACGTATGCCTCATAGCACTCTGACATTGTGAAAGACCCTTGGTATGAGTTTCTATCCAGAAGTCTCATGAGACTGCTCTGTGGCCATCCACTTTTCAAACTGGGCTGTTCCATTCCAAATCTTTATTGAATTATTTTAATCTCTGTTTCTCCTTTAAAAACCCTTACCATAAATAAGCAATCATATAATTTTTTTTCCCAGTTGGTGTTTCAGTTCAGTTTATTGGCTTTTTTGTTTGTTTGTTTTTTTACACTGGGGTAAAATAGTATTGCTCTTTATATAACACTGAAAAAAATCTAACTAGTTCAAAAGACAAGGACCATGGAACACAAGTGGATCAATTTTTGATTTAAATAATACAATAGATTTTCTTTATTTTTCTGAGTGTACTTCAATGAAAGTAATTAGATTTTGTTAAAAAAAACACCCTCCTGAAAGGGATTTAACAATTTATAGCCTTGAACTCCTCCTGATCTTTGTACAGTAGCTGCATACCAAGTGAGAAGATTCTTTACTATAGAAGATTCTTTATTGTCCTTGTCTGTTAAATGTTTTGGTCAGCAAAGAATTGTCTTTTTGAAGGTTGACTGTGTTGTGGAATGTGTATACTCTGAACAGCAATCCCCAGATGAAATCTCTTGTCCCACTGCTTCCCTTAAGACTACAAATTTTGGGCAGTTTTTATTATAGTTATTGGTTAATATCCAAACAATGCCTTTCACTAAGTGCAAACTCTTTTACTGAAGGAACACTCATTCCACTGGAGGAAGTAATCTTTCTATTAGAGGAAGTCTCCTTCTTTTAAAGGAAGGGCTCCTTCTTCCAACAGAAAAAGACATCCTCAGGTGGAAGAACCTTCACTTAGCAGAAGGCAGGCACTGGAACTTGTGGAAAGATGCCCTCCACTCTAGAATGTATCTCTGAATTGCAATTACACTCTGAGTAGGAGTTGGAACCTAGCTGACAGAAAGGAGGTAGCTGGAGGGTGAGACATCAAGTTGATGCACAATATACTTTGGTGAGTCCATATGTTAATGTCTCTAGCTGAAGTAAGGCAATGGTTGACTATCTCAGATCTTGCTGGAATGTCACCCCAAGGGACAGAAAGGGAGACAGCCAAATGGCTAGAAAGTTTTCTCTTCGTCTTTGTGGCAGGAAGATCAGAATAATGCCCAGGGGAACGGCCTCTGCCTAAGATAGGGGAAAGAAGGTCTTCCATCTTGCACTTCTCTTTAGAAAGGCATCAACCATGCAGGACTTTATCTAGGGACCTCATGTGCCAAATGACAATGGGGAGAAATCATAACTCTGAGAGTGAAGATAATGCTGAAATTATGGCAACTTCAAGACATAGCAGCCTTTTCTGACAAAACACATCAAGTATCAAGTGTAGGGAATAAGGACTGTATTCTTCTCACCTTTCCTTTGTTCTTTGCTCAGTTTGAATGCTTGAACAAACTCTGTGTATTCTTTCTGTTCATTTATTAAATGTTCTCATATTTTGATTGTTTTCATCCTGAACTCTGTAACCACGCCATGCCTATTTTTTTAAAAAAATAGTCACCTTTCTTCCTTGTGGAACTCAGGGCAGCTTCCAATATAAAATAAAACCATTACTAAAATGCAATTAAAACACAATATGAATAAAACAGCAATTATAAATAAAATAAACAACACAAAAGATTACAGTTTAAAAACTCGAACTAGAACTGCCAATAAATAAAAACTTAATCAGTCAAATGCAGTCGTAAATAAAATTGTCTTTAACTGCCTCCTGCAGATCGACAGTGAGGGGACCAGATGCTTCTCCCTGGTGAGGTTGTCCCATAGTCATGAGGCTGCCACTGAAAAGGCCTTCTCTTGTTTGCCTACCAGAACAGCTTCTTTAATTTGGGGACACTAGGGTTGCCAAGTCGACTTACCTGCAAAGCGGGGGGATTCCTGGCTCCGTTGGGAGTCTCCCCACGTGCGGGGAGTTTTCCCTCAATTCACAGAGTGTCCCCCCCCCCCACAACGTGGTCAGCGTGATGATGTCACCTCCGGGTGACATCATCACACTGGGGATGCCCTCCAGCAGGGGGTGGAGTTCCCCCCCGGGCCCGATCCACCGGTGGCGGATAACGGGCCTCCCGGGCGGGAATTTACTCGCCCCCAGTGGGGGCTTGGCAAGCCTAGAGGACACTCAGGAGGACTCCTGTGACGGTACATCTCTCTTATTTTGTGTGCTTAGGTGTGATGTAGTTTTAAATGTCTCCTTGTTTCTTTCTCTCACTCAAAGTATCTATCAGTGCCACCAGGAATTTAATTCCAGTCTTTAATTCACCTCTCCCAAAGTATTGTGCCCAAGCTCTAAGGCTCCTTCGTTGGACGTTGTGGTTCTGAGGAGAAGACTCTGGGTTAATAAACAAGATAAAACTTTATTGGCAAAAGTGTATTGGTTACAAGATGTTTTGTTAAGTTGCTTAGTAAAATCTTTCACTTTTCACTCAGGTCTCTGTCAGCTTCCCCCCACACACACACACGCACTCTTATAATACTCTGACAATATTAGATTTTGCCAAATATGCCCCCTTAAGAATATGTTCTTCTTCCTTTAGAATCTTAATGCCTTTTACAGCACTTCTATATGATTCTAGTTAGAAGACTACTTCTCAGACTCAGTGTAGATTGACCACAACTGACAGCTACTGACTGCTGACTTCTGACTTTCAAACTGAACACTCTGCCTTCTCTCTCTCCACACACACACTTCCTTAGCTCTGCCCACACAGTCTCAGTCACCAATCAATCACCTCACCCATTCATATCCCTCTTTCATCGCCATTGTTCTCCTGACACTTACCAACCATGTAAAGAAACACAAACATATAACTTGAAATCATTACAACTACTCTTTATTATCTTAATTCCCAGGCCTATTTGGTCTTTCTGTCTGAATGTGGTAATGGAGAAGGACGGCAGGTAAGCACAATATCCCTGGAGCATGGTAGCTTGAAATTGTGACATTGTAATAGATTGTCCCCATGCCAGCTTGTAGGAGTGAAGCAGGAAGGTATGACAACTAGGCAGAGTCTCTAATAATAACTGTGTCTAGCAGGAGATACTCTCAGATTTGCTGGCAGCAGTGTGGTTGAACCCAGTTTGTTTTTGGTACAACCTGGGTGTAAGGAAAAGGGGTGGTGGTGCCAAGTGAAGACTTGGGATGGCAGCAGGGTTTTCCAGCCTCCCAGAAACCATCTGGAAGGAAAGGGAGCTTACAAGTCCATTCCTTCACAGTTCTAAACCATCACTATTGTTTAAACAGTGCTTCAAAGAGTTCAAAATGCTTCACCTATGTTTTCCTGTTGTGGTCCTTGCCACAAGGCTCCTGTAAGATAGGAAAGTGTGTAATTCCACCTTGTTGAAGATGAAGATGGGGTGGGAGCTTATAAAGGGTGTTTTATCTACTTCAAAGGAGAATGAGTGTTCTCGATGGCTCAAACTGAACCATGACGTAAAATTTGTCACAAATATTGCCCTGTTTGTGGTTTACAAATTGAAGTTCATCACGGGTCTACCATCACAAATTTCCACAAACTTTTAAAGCAATTTGTGGCAGTTTGTGGACAGAGCAGAAAGCAAGGGGGTTAAAGGAATCTCTTTAAACCCTTGCTTTCTGCCCCCCCCCAAAGCCGCCTGCTCCCCACTACTTAACTGTTTTAGGCTGTTGTCTGCAGTCTCTTTAAAGTGCACAAGACAGCCTGAAACAGCTGAGCAGGGGATGCAAGGTGCTCCCCATTGCTCAGCTGGTTTTTTAGGATTTCTGCAAAACCCATTTAAAGGGACTGTGGCCCCTTTCAAAGGGATTTGTGGGGCCACAAACTATGAACCGATTCAGTTTGCAAATGAACCTCCAGGTTTGGTTCCATTCATGGTTTGGATTGTGGTTCACCCACAAACCATGAACCAACATGAACCACAGTTTTCTGGTTTATGCCCATCCCTACAAACAGGTTTAGATGTTTCCAAAGGCATGTTGTATGTGGGTGAGGACTGATATTATTTTAACCTTTTCCTCCATATTCTATAAGTCTGTTTTTAAATTAATACTGACGCTTTCCAGTACTGTTTGCTCACACCTACTTTGGTGGTTTGGGGTGACAAGTGAAAACTGTTATTTTATAAAACATTCAATGGTACTTAAGCTGACAGTTACACTGTGGGGAGGAAAGGTAGCCCCAGTGGTAGCTTTGAATATAAAGGGTTCTAGGTCCAGTGCCTGCCATCTCCAGTCACCAGCATGATGAGGTGGTTACAGTGCCAGTCTAGGATCTGAGAGTCCCAGGTTAAATACCCTCTCTACCATGGAGGCTCACTGGGTGACTTTGTTCCTGTTACCCCTCTCAGCCTAGCATACCTCACAGGGAAGTTGTTGTAAGGACAACAAAGGAGGAGGTGGGAATGATGTTGTAAGTCCCTTGGAGTTCCTGTTGGATAGAAACAGGTGTTGTTGTTGTTGTTCAGTCGCACAGTCAAGTCCGACTCTTCGCGACCCCATGGACCAGATCACGCCAGGCCCTCCTGTCTTCCGCCATCCTCTGAAGTTGGCTCAATTTCATGTTCGTTGCATCTATGACACTGTCTAACCATCTCATCCTTTGCTGTCCCCGTCTTCTCTGACCTTCAATCTTTCCCAGCATCAGGGTCTTCTCCAGTGACTGCTCCCTTCTCATTTGGTGGCCATAGTATTTGAGCTTCAGTTTCATTATCTGGCCTTCCAGGGAACAGTCAGGGTTGATTTCTTTTAGGATTGACTGATTTGATCTTCTTGCAGTCCAGGGGACTCTCAAGAGTCTTCTCCAGCACCATAGTTCAAAAGAATCTATTCTTCGGCGCTCGGCCTTCTAGAAGTATCTAAATTAATTACTTAATGAATCTTGAGTAAGAATTCTCTTGGGTAGAGTTACTACCTGGCAGCATAAATAATACTGAGCTAGATGCATCAGTGACCTGGCTCGATATATAGCAGCCTCACATATTTTTACTGGTGTTTTGTTTTATACTTTTTATTTATTTCTGTACTGTTGTGAGGGTTTCTTTGATATGTGGTAAGCCATCTGGAGGCCCATAGAAGAAAGATGGAGTTTTAATATTTTAAATAAATCCTCCCCGTGAACACAACAAATGGAAAGAAAGATGACCTTCATCAAAGAGGACAGGGGTAGAGAGCCATCACACTATCTCCACCAATCCATGCCAGGGCACAGTGGAGTTAGCAGATACGGTACAGAAAGCACCATTCTGTGTTTTAGCTCTGATTTTTCTGTGCCTCAAGCCCCAAAAAGCCTTTCTGCTCTGCAGGAGACAAGGCCAGTGGCTTATCTTTTCTACAGCATTATCTGAAAGATTACATCTAATCTTTTTTTCCCCATGGTCCAGAAACAATAAAAAAGTTATACAAAGGTACCTTCAAAGAAATGAATAATGTGCACAATCAATAGGGAAGCTTTGATAAACTGCTGAACAATCATATCCTAAAGCATCAATTAAATTTTCCTGAATGTCTGTCTAATCTGGTCATCTCTCTTCAGAAATGCGTGTCCGATTGCTGTGTCTAGTGAAGTAACTTTTAGGATAATGCCAGTAAAGATCACTCGGCAGTGCCGAATGCTAAGTTTCCTCTTGTGTCAATCAAGTACTTCCTTTCCCCCCATCTCCAGACACACTTCGACATCAAAGTCATTGTTCCTGTACACCAAAATGAAGACACAAGACACCAGCTATAGATTAAACTAAGTTTCTTAACAACTGATCTGCATATGATGAATCAATTAATTTTAAAATATGTAAGGCTACTTTAAAGTTTAACTGTATTAACATCAACATTATATGTGATGCTTTGGGGATCCTTGAGATATGTTTGCATGGGTAGTTTACTGAACCTTTGGGTTGGGTAAAAAGGTTAAGAAAGCCTGACAAGTCTTTGTTCTTTTGTAGAATATTTTATAGAGGACAAACTGAGAATTTTAGTGAGGGTTAAAAGCAACCCTGCTAGCTTCCAGCATTCTGGGCAACATGACCCAGGCTGAAAACTCAACAGGGCCCCGTTCATACTTGCCAGGAAACGTGGGGGGGGGGAGGCATGGCTGTTTGCGGCAGCACAGTGTGTCCCGCTGCAAACGCAATCAGACACGGCGGCAGTTTCCTTCATTGGTGCATGTTCCTGGTGCGCTCCAACAATACAAGAGGAGTGCGCTGGAGCGATCACACAAGGAGAGTCCGGCAGCGGCCCATCGCAAGCCGTTTGCTAGTGGACTTTCGGAGGTAGCTTTTCACTCCGCATCTTTGGCCAGCTGCAATGGGTGCACTACGCTGGCCAGATGTTGCTGTGTGATTGCGCCTTTATAATCCGCCCGGCAGCAAGCCGCCTCTCTGAATGTCCTTGCCTTCCAGTCCCATTAGAGGTTACCAGAAGTCAGCCATAATTTCCAGGCGTGCACGTATGCATGCACACACGTGCACACACAGACACAAATACTAACAAAAAACCCCCCAAAGAGATCAGATCTGTATGCTGCAAACCCATGTAGATGTTGATTTGAGATGGCCTGGGCCCACTCATTATGTTTCCACAAAGTAGCCAGCCAATCAACCTGAGGATAGAAATGTGTGGATATTGCCTATCTAGTTTCATTTATATTTTTGTAAAAGGTATCTGGTCTCCACTTTTCAACATTGGCTTTGACAGGCAAAAATATACAGGTGTGGAAGGACTAAACCCCCTTTCCGCAGCCCACGCAGCCCCAATACAAAGTATTTACACTTGAAACGTAGATTTAAAAAAAAAATGCTGTGAAGACCCAGTCATGGATCTCTTGGGTCTTGCCCCTTAATTTCATTAAATAATATACTTTCTTGAAATTGTCTGGTTCAGGTGTTTTTTGAGATGAGATATGGATCGATATTCACTTTCCTATAGTTAAAATGTGTGTGCGTGTGCGTGTGTTTGTGCTTTGTTTGAAGAAAGGTTTTAGCAGATGTATTATCCATAAGATGAAGTATTCTTCAATACTGTTTCTCTCTGCACATTTCCAAAACCAGCATAAGGTGATGCTTGATGCTGCCAGCTCTGTTTCACAGGCAGAACATCCCCATGCTTGGGTAAAGATTTCAAACATCAACAGTGGGGAACATTTTACACATGCGACCTTTTCATCTCAATTCCATGTATCATGCTGTTAAATGACAGAGAGCTAATAAACAAATCAACCAAAGTCTGTTTCTGAGTTTGCTGACAACTTCAACAATTAATTTTCTTTCTTCTTGTCATCAGTAGGAGGTTGTTTTGTTAATTACAAAAAAATAATCATTTCCTTCATTATTGTTTTTTTTAAACTGTTAATAAAGGATTGATTGGTAAAAGATAAAGCCGGTGTTATGGTCATTTATTTAAAATGGAACTGCTCCATTAATTTCTTGCGGGAATTAATACTGAATTCACCTTTACTTTTGGTACATTCACATTTTGCCCATGGGGCTGCATGAATGGCAGTCATTTTGTTTTGTGCTTATTTTGCAGCTTTGCGGTATTCTACACCCTTCCAATGATTCACTGCAAGTGTCGGTGAACTTTGTGTGGATGTGCTCATTATGCCTACTTGGATATGAATGATTTCTTTCAGGCATTTCTGTACTGCCTTGCCACAAGGAAAACAAAAACTGCCGAAAGTAGTTTACATCGGTAAATGTCATCAAGTCACAACTGACTTCTGGTGACCCCCCCAAGGGGCTTTAAAGGTAAGTGAAAAGCTGAGGTGGTTTGCCATTGCCTTCTTCTGCAGAGTCTCCCTTGGAGGTCCCCCATCCAAGTACTAACTCCAATTAGTTTCTGAGATCAGGCTATGCCATGCCAGATTCCCTCACCTAGGGATGCCAGCCTCCAGGTGGGACCTGGGGATCCCTCAGCATTACAACTCATATCCAGACTAAAGAGAGCAGTTCCCCTGGAGAAAATAGATGTTTTAGACAGTGCACTCTATGACACTGTAGCCACTGAGGTCCCTGTCCTCCCCATCCCCAAATCTCCAAGAGTTTCCCAATCTGGACCTGGCAACCTTACCCTCACCTGAAGTATTTTACATCACTAACAACAAGTACTACAATCAAACAATAAAATCAACAATTAATAAAATACATCATAACTAATTGTGAAATCATCCAGCCACAATCATAAAGCATCTGCCTGTAAGATATAATGCAAATGCTGAAGGCCACTCAAAGTCTGAGGGTAGAGTTTCTTTTTCAAAGGCCCAAATAAATTCTACCACTATCAGATTTATTTTGCCTTCTCTTGTAATCATGCACACTTAGTTTTATTATTAGTTTTATTATTACAGTCTTAAGACCAGCATACAATACAAACATAGTATGAAAAAACGAAAAAACAGAGATAATATACAGAATAAAATCTAAATTTAAAAACTTTTAAAATGCAACTCCTGCAATCTAAGAATCAATGCACAGAACTCAGTGACTAAATGTATAAATCATGCACACTTTCCCCCCCCTGAATGGGACACCCCAATTTTGCTTCACGTTTAACTTTCACCGAACTCCAGTGCTCACTCTGCTGAAAGGTAATTCAATTCAACAGCCCACGGCGCCAAACCGTTGGGCTGGGGAAGCGCCTTTGCCTCCCTGACGGATGAGGCAGGCTGGGGTTTGGCGCCAAAAGCGCCATATAAGGGCATCCGGAGGGGGCAGGGCCGAAGAAGTAAAAGACGGCCCTGCGTCTTCTCCCCAGCAGTCCAGTTTAATCGTCGGCCCACCCTCCCGCCCTGTTATTAGTGCAGGCATTTGCTGGTCGTCCGGTTTTCGGGGGCCGGGTAGGAATTTTTCGCCCCTTCCTGATTGGCGCTGGGAAGGGCTGTTTTCGCCTACCCTGTACTTCGGCAGTGATGCAGGTGTTTTGAAGGGTGGGTCGTGTAA
The DNA here is from genome assembly GCF_001447785.1 of Gekko japonicus. Taxonomy (NCBI): domain Eukaryota; kingdom Metazoa; phylum Chordata; class Lepidosauria; order Squamata; family Gekkonidae; genus Gekko; species Gekko japonicus. Next base: position 474,712 of record NW_015170897.1, on the reverse strand, counting down.
GCTAGATGGTCACTTTTGTGTAGGCAGGTTGCTATGCGGTATACAGATTGCGGTCCGGTGAGCACCAGCCGACACCCATCTTTGGGTTGAAGGGGTCCTGTGAGTACAGTCTTTGTGCCTTGCGGCACGGGGCGGGGAAAACAGACTGCCTTTGGGACGGCCCTGTTTAGGTCCTCTCTTTGAGCCTTGCGGCTTGGGGGATGGGGCTACAGGGTTGTCTTGCAATGGCTAGCCGGCCGGATGGTAGCCCCTGCAGTGGGCTCCCACCCGGGGCAGGGTGGCTCGCCCTATTGACAAGGTAAGGGAGGGGTCCTTGACCTCTGACCTTGACCATAACGCAATCTGTTTTGCCCTTGCCTTTGGTTTCAGTTAAGGTTGTCAGTTAATAAAGTGGCCCTATATTCAAACCCAGCACTTGTGACTGCCTCGTTATTCCGGCTTGGGGGGCAATTGCCAGTTGTTGAACAGAATCTTGCTAAAAGTGTATGAAAGATTTAACTACTTTTAATGCATCTCTCTAAGCTTTCTTTGAAATGTCTTATTTTCGGCAACAATTTTTGGCCACAATTTCGGCCACAATTTCTTATTTTCGGCCACTATTAGCAAATGTTCTCTGTTTTATATGTGTATCTCTCTGTGTTAAATGTCATCAAGTCGCAGCCAGCAACTGCAGCAAGGGTCTTTCAAGGCAAGTGATTTAGCAGAGGTGGCTTGCCATTGCCTTCCTCTGCAGCGTCTTCCTTGGAAGTCTCCCACCCAACTACTAACTTTGTTTGGCTTCCGAGATCTGATGAGATCGGGCTATACCATGCGGCCTTCCTTCCCTACATTTTATATACATTTATATTATTGTCAATTGTTCCCGTTTCCTCCTTTTTAATGGTTTGAAAATTTATTTGCATTTTGTTCAGATGTTGTACAGTTTCTGCATGGGATTTATACAGATGATAGATATAATTTAAACATATTATATATGATGCATAATGTTGATTTACTGAAACAAATAACAATGGCATTTGTGTATATTTTGTAGGGTTAAAAAAATCAATGCAAGGAAACAAAAATAGTATTAAAAGACAGGTTTAGGGGTTTGATTCATGCAAGGAGAGGCAAAAGTTAAATAGGAAGGATGAGATTTTTTTAATCATTTCAGATAAAGGATCATCCACATTTGTCCTAAAGGCACAATTTTGTAGCAACTTTTTGGAAGTACGGGTCTTAAATATTTTTGCTATCAACGTTGATTCAAAACTCTCTTAACTTTCCTTACAATTCTTCAGACATTTGGCCTGTGCAAGGGATGTAACTTTGGTAGCAATTCCACCAACCAACAACCCCATGTGTTCTCCATAAAGGGCTTCAATCATTTTTGAAAATCATTCATATAATCAGTTGTAAGCGTATGGCATGCAATTAGTACTCCAGGGAGAATCTTCAGCTAACAACTGTTAATTTGCATCTTCCTATGAGTCTAAAGCAAACAAGCGAATAAAATTACAGCAAGTGGGTTCTGGTGTCTACTTCCTCCCAGCACACAAACAGTGCACACACACACACACCATCTTCTGTGCTAATTTTATGGTATTTCAGCCATCCATTGAACAACCAAAAAATGGGCCATTCTAATCTTTCCAAATAAGAAGGCATAGAAATAAGGAGACATGGGAAGGGGGAGGCAGAAATAAGTTAGGTTGACCTGGTTCTCTTCAAATGCAGCAAGATTTATTTTATGCTAGAATGAACTATGATTAAGACAGCCTGACTGGCTGTATTATTAAGAATGGTTAATTGCAAAAAAAAAAAAAAAAAAAGGAAGCTATGTATTTTGTGAAATGCAGTTGAAATCATTTGCAAGAACAAATTAAATATATTCATGAGCAAAGGTCCCAGATAGTTTTATCCACTGACCTTTCCAACATATGGCATCACTTTTTATAGTGTTAACAAGTCAGCACGTGGTATGTCACCTCAATCTTTTTTAGTGTGTTTTGCACTGACTTTTGCTTTCTCTGTGTGTGTGCTTTATGATGGATGGATTGTAAACTGCTTTGACCTTTTGGCACAGTGTAGATAAATGAATAGTTAAATGAACACCATTTTCAACTAGTGCCACAAAGTTGGTGGTTGTGATGGTCAATAGTGGTGATGGAGGAGGTGGTGCTAATAGTGTTGTTATTTCATAAGACATATACTACCTAGCCAAGCTTTCTTTAAAGTTCACAACGAATATTAAAAACAACTAAAACCATAAAATCATCATTAAAAGCCCCAAGAGTTGCAGCACAAAGAGAAGCAGCACATAACAGTCCAGAATTTGCAACACAAAGCAAGATATTCAGTAGGAAAGTATGGCCTTAGTGTACACACATCTGGAGGAAGTCCAGAGAGGTGAACAGGGGAATGTCATCAGAGTCTGGGCATCAGAATGATAATTGAGAAGATCCTGATTCTGGTAGATGGCAACCTTGTTTCAACCTGAGATGGAATTTTCCATCTCATACTGTGTGGATGAGCCATTATGGAGAGAACTTCCACATAGTCTCCCTTGACACACAAGGCTTTATAGTAGAATCACTTTACATGTTCAGCTCTGTGTAATAATGTACCTGCATCGGTATGCTTGCCTTACAAATTCACGAGAGATGTTACTATTAGGAAGGGGATTGAAAATAATGCCCCTGTATAAATCTATGTTGCAGCCTCATTTAGAATACTGTGTACAGTTCTGGTCACTGCACCTCAAAAAAAGATATTATAGCATTGGAAAAGGTTCAGAAAGGGGTAACTAAAATGATTAAGGGGATGGAACACCTTCCCTATGAAGAAAGGTTAAAGAGGCTAGGGCTCTAGCTTAGAGAAATGATGATCGAGGGGTGACACGATATAGGTTTACAAAATTATGCATGGGATAAGGCAGAGAAAGAACTACGTTTCTCTCTCGCAATACAAGAATACATGGGCACTCAATGAAATTAATGAGTAGGCGTAGAACAGATAAAAAGAAGTACTTGTTCACCCAAAGAATAATTAACACATGCAATTTACTTCTGCAGGAAGTGGTGGCAGCTACAAGCATAGGCAGTTTTAAGTGGGGATTGGATAAACATATGGAGCAGAGGTCCATCAGTGGCTATTAGCCGAAAGGTACAGATGGAACACTGTGTCTGGGCCAGTGATGTTCTGTATTCTTGGTGCTTGGGGAAACAACAGTGGAAGGGCTTCTGAAGTTATGGCCCCACTGGTGGACCTCCTGATGGCACCTGGGTTTTGGACACTGTGTGGCACAGAGTGTTGGACTGGATGGGCCACTGGCTTGATCCCACATGGCTTCTCTTACATTTTTATGTTTATTCACACTCAGAGAAATCTGAAAGTCCACCAATGCTGTTGTAGAAATATATGCCAGTTAAGTTCCTCTTCTCGATGTCAGCTAGCTGCCATTTATGTGTATTCTGCCCTTCCCGGTTCCCACTTGCTTGCAGCTCAGCAGCTTGCAGTAAACATGCCAGGGAGACTGTGGGAGGTAGACGCCGTTATCAGTCTGGCCTTGTGAGGTAGGGAGGGCTTGCGGTCCATATTTGGTGTGAATCTTTCTGCTCTCAGGATATCCCACGACTCTCCCGCTCATTATGTAATCTCCCGCCAGGAGTCTTCCCGCGCATGTGCTCGAAGTTCATTTGCTTAGCTAGTTGCCTTGCCCAGCTATATATATTGGGATGTTCCCACCTTCTAGTTATTCCTAACAATAATCCTATGGACATGGTACCAGTCTTGTACACTAATAAAGCATAACACTTCTTAGGAAACGTGTGTGAAGAGTTACTTGCTGTGGAACCTGACACTCAGGGTCTGCTCTCTATGCCCCTGCCTGCAGAGGTGAGACAAAGGGCAGACAGAGACAGGACTTTTTGCTGATGGTTGTCTCCATTGGAATGCCCTCCCACTTGAGGCTTGCCTGGTACCTGTTTCACTTAAAGTGGCAGGCCAAAACGTATCTCTTTGACCAGGCTTTAAAATAAGAGGTTTCTTTTTGGTTGTTTTGTGGTCTATCCCTGGTCTGAAGACACTTTTAGTAATATCATTTTAGACTTTTTGAATTTCCGTGGCTTGTTTTATTGGTATGCATTTACTGGCTGGTTCTTATTTTCTTATTCCACTGGCTTAGTTTGTTTTATAGACTTATTATTATTTGTGTGATTTATTTAATTGATTTGTTATCATTGTTTTGAATTGATCTGGTTTATTGTTTTAGTTGTGAGCCATCTCAAGCAGGTTTGGAAAGGCAACACTCAAAAAGCCTAAATAAAATAAATGAATGTTGATAATATACCAATGTACCAAACTTCTGGGATCCAACCCAGCACTGCAAACAGCAGAGTGGGAACCCAACTAGTGTAAGCAGAAGGCAGTGTGGCATAGAAGCTTGTGTTCCAGTTCAGGGCTGGAAAGATCCACACTCATCCACAAATCTCAGTGCTGACTAGTTACTCTTTTAGTGGGACTGGGTTGCGTAAACACAATAGAAGGGATAGGGTTGCCAGGCTTCAGGTCTAGGTGGGGGTTCCCCCACTTCTGGGGGCTCCAATTCACTGCCCCCAAGCCCCATCCCCAAAAGTGGCCACCCACAGCCACCCATCTCCATCCCCTCCAGCTGATCGGCAGGGAGCATGTGGCCCACCAATCAGCTGGAGGGCCTTTTAAATCTTTCTGCATGGAGGGAGAAGGGCTGTCGCCAGCTGCAGCTCCACTCGCAAAAAGAGGGGGCCAGGGCACACGGGGCTGATTTCCCAGCAGCGATTCATCACTTGGGATTCAGGCCTGTGCACTGCCCCCTCCACCCTGATGGAAGGGTGAAATAAAAATGCAATGCATTAATAGACAGAACAAAATAAAACCTCAAAGAAGCGACAGTGAAGCATTTGCAGGACACATTCCAATTTCCCAAACTACTCCCCGTTTCGCCTCCCCAAAAACATTTCTGAAGGTAATTGCAAAGGTCAAACCACAGAACTGTTGAATAGGGAATCGTGATGGTACCACTACATTGTTGATAACCTGAGGGGATTGACTGGCACTAAAACACTCTCCCTTCGTTAGAAGTGGTTCGGAGCAACAATATTTGCATAATAGCTTAGGATGAGATAACATGTTACCCATTTATATGGAGGAGGAAAGGCCATTTGGAAAGGGAATCTGCATGCGTGCTTGAGTTAATTTGATTAATTTAAATTGCAGAGGGATCACAAAACTCAACCTTTGATTTGATTCTAAATGAAGGGAAGGGCTCAGATGCAGGGGGCCAGATTGGTTTCAAAACCTCTGGGACCCAGCAGGAGCAGATCAACTGCAGAGCATTCTCTTTGCATTGCAGATAGATTCTCATGATGAACAGGGAGCGTCCCAGAACACTTACTCTGTTTTATTTTTCACCTTTAACGCATCTTCATAATCAACACACTCTTTGAATAAATACAGCCATGGGACCTGTGAAATATACTCGGCTCTTTCCCCTCGATAGCAGCTGGAGAATTATGACATGGCTACATTGACACCTTTCTCTCCCCCATGGAATGTTTTTGCTCGGAGATGAGTTAAAAGTAAGAATAAGATAAAATATGTTTTACAGTGCAATTGATCTTCTGCTACCTAAAAAGAGCAAATATAGGTGTCAAAGCTGACAAAGTACCCAGCGAGCCTTGCTTTTACAGGGCGCAGCATAAAATCATGAGAAACAATCTTGGTGGCGCGTTCTTCCCTCCCCCCCACCTCCTGAGAATTAAAAAAAGTAAGAAAAAAAGCCCAAATCTGGATGATAGCAAAGTAAAATAAGCCCTGATGATTGCTACAGGTGATGGAATCCATCTGGACTTTGTCTGACTGTGGCTTTGTATCACATATTATCACTTGCTAGAGTGAGGGTCTAATGGTGATGCTTTGTATGGAGCTTTGACCTTACAAGAAAAAAACATGAGCACTAGTATGCTAAGGGTGCTCTCACCTGTGAAGCTGAAAGCTTCTTTTGGCTTGTAACGATGCCAGTGTAAAGCCTGCCTTGGCCAGAACAGGATACTCATTCACAGTATAAAAACCTTTCTTTCATTTTTGTAATAACTGAATGTTTATAGAACAAGGGTATAAGAGACTGATGGGTGGTTTAGATCTCACATCTTAAAATGCTCAAAAAGCCTGCCCATGTACCAGCTTTCTGTCCCAGCTGGACAATATAGACCATGTCTGGGTATCTGGGAAACTTCCTAGGAAGAGATATATATAGCCATGCCCCTATGCTGTAGGAATGAATGGATTACCTTTTATCAGTAGAAAAGAGCAAAAGTCCAGTAGCACCTTAAAGGCTAACAAAATATGTGGCAGGGTATGAGCTTTCATGAGTCACTGCTCACTTCTTCAAATACCAGATCTATGATTACAGATCTATTACTTCATCTACTTCTTTTTATGTTCATTTAGATTTTTGTCAATGATTTGGGTTCTCTGTTGGTTTTACAGATCTGTTGGCAGCAGCTACAAATGAAGAAGAAGAGGAGGAGGAGGAGGAGGAGGAGGAGGAGATTGGATTTTATACCCTGCCCTTCACTACCCAAAGGAGTCTCAGAGTGGCTTACAAACTCCTTTCCCTTCCCCTCCCCACAACAGATACCCTGTGAGTTAGGTGGAGCTGAGAGAGCTCTTGACAGAAACTGCTCTTATTTCAAGAGCAGCTCTTATCAGAACTATGACGTATGTATGGGGTTTTATATACATAATCAACATGGGATTCGCACATATCGCTATATATAAATATTTCATGTAATGGCATTAACCTACCAGTCACTGAGCAAAGTTTGACGCCTCCTTGTAGCCTAAGGTGCCTTCCTCCAACTTGTGGCTTTTTAAGAGCCATTGCTATTGGAGGAAGGTTCCTTAGAATGGAGGAAAGATCTTTAGGTTGGGTACATGCCAGTGTACCTACAGTGTGTAATGCTGACTTAATAATGCACAGAGAATCCTGGGGGGGAAATGTGTACAGGAAAGGGGAAAAAAATCAGTGAAGGGTAATATAACATCAGAATAAAAAAGGTTTGATTTGCATAAAGGGGAAGAAAAATCATAATGGGGGGTTCGGGATGAAGCAATGGAGTGAGAAATTCAAGATTACCCTTATTTATCTGTATTGAGGAATGAATCCCAATCATGCGAGCTGCTTGTCTCCCAGAAGTAGCATCAGTTAGCTAAGTGGTCTGGCATGTGGCAAGCAGAAATGGAATTAATGTCTGGATTGGGGGGGACCTACAGGATTCATTGACGCAAGATACTCTGATTGCATACTAGAATAAATGGTTTGTCAAAAGGATTGCACAACTAAGGAGAGCTGAAATTCATCAATAGCTGCTAGCAGTGAAGCCATTTCTCCTTCCTTCCTTCCTTCCTTCCTTCCTTCCTTTCTTTCTTTCTGTGATATGGTACCAGATAATATAATTAAATGCAGACTATAGATATTCCTGTTTTCTTCATCACATGAGCAGATCAACCTAAATGCCATTTTAACATAACTGGTTTTATGGAAACAAACATAGAGCCTGGCTCTCCTCTTCCTAACTCTGCTGGCTCATGCTGTCTGGGATCAATTCTAAGCTGTTACCATAGACTGCCTTTCAAAAAGAGGCATCTTACTGTCCAATGATCATTCCTCTGTATTTCTCCACTATACCATCAATGTATCTAATTCTCAATGCAGCCAAATCTGTGGATACTTAAATCCAGAGACTAGAGCCATGAACAGACAAGGTTGAAGGCTGGCAAAATTGTTATGATTGCCTAGCAACCGCATAAGGGCAACTGAGATCTCAGAGAGTATTCATTTCTTAAAGAAACAGGAGCTGCTTCTAGTGTTTTTTTCTTTTGGGGTGGTGCTGGTGGGAGGGAGTCCTAGGCTTCTATGCTCCTAGCCTCCCTTTAAAAATAATAATTCAGATGTTTCTGCAATTCTGGAGCTTCTATCAGGTTTGTAGACAGTTTTGTCTTGTCTGTTCATGGTTCTGACCTCTGGATGTAATTATCCACAGATGGGGTAATGTTGAGTATTACATGTATCGATTTTATTCTTTCATTTCCTCCTCTCTTTTTTCTCCCCTCTAGTTAGGGCAAGGGAAGAGGGTGGGATTATGGCAGGAAAAGGTTGTTTGTTGTATATTAAACATACAAATATCTAATATACATATTAGATACATATCTAATATACATAACATACATTTTAAATATACACTACACAGAACAATAACGTAGAATCGCATGCAATCCACTTAAACACAGACAGAATACTGCTTATGTTCTGATGGGTTCCTCCTTACATACCAATGTATGCGTGTATGTGTTCTGATGGTTCTGATGTTCTGATGGTTTGTTCTTATATACCAACAAGCAGACAGAGAAGACCAGTGTTCCCTGTATGCTGTGGAGTCCTGTGTGCAAAATTTCTAGTTGTGAGCAGGTGATTTGGCTACTGCATAAATTAGTTTGCTCTGGAGCCATCCTTCCTGAGCTAGGACAAAAATGTGTCAGCCAGAGGCTAAAAAACTGCGAGCTAGCTCACACTAACTCAGCTTAGAGGGAACACTGGAGAAGACTATCTTCTTCCCTCTCACAGCATATCAATCTACACACTCATCTAAAATCTCTGTTTTGTGGACCAGAACTCACTTCACCAGAGGCATGATTTCCGCTGATTCATTATATAGCCAGCATGCAAACAAGTGTCTGTCTTAAACCAGGAGTCTATGATTCAGCACCTGGGTTGGGTAAGGGACAATTGAATTATGCTGCCAATTAACATCACACCTTCTAGTGCCCTGATTGCATTGTGCAGAACATGTGCTGCTTCAAGTTGCTCTGCTCACTGGGTTGGTCGAGACTGGCAGCAGTGAGCAGAAGAGAGAAAGAGGCAAAATGCTGTGCACAAGGTTTGGTGCTAGCTTCTCTGAAGAGTTTGCTGGGAAAGCGGCACATGACCTCATCCCAACTGGGAAAAGCCTTTTTCCTCAATGCAATATTTTGAACATTACACCAAATTAATTCTGGATATGGAAATAATGTTTTACCTGTTAAAGTCCCTGATGCAGTTCTGGTAGACTTTTGTCTGGAATTAAAATGCTGAGTGCGTTGGACCACTGTTTTCACCCAACCTGGCCAACTTTATCTCTATTTGATCTTACCATGCAAACATAAATGAAACACAGGAGCTGCAGCCTATGCAAAGTAGCTTGGCTAATAATAGCATGGAAACAACCATCAAAAAATAAACACCCTCCTCAGCTTCTCTAACATGAATTTTCCATAGCCACCACAAGTTTTATTCGCTTGACAAATCAGAACCCATACCAGGATTCCACAGCTACAGCAAAGTCTACGAAAACAAATAGGTTTGCACAGCTCCTAGGAAATGGGCTACCAGAGAATCCACATTGCTGATTTGTAGCAAATTATCAGACATATCACCAACATTAGGGCAAGCTACTTTCGTGATGCATTAGTGACCTTGACCACTGTGAAGCAACCATTAGGTTTTAAGGCTGTCCTTAAATCTGACACAAAATGTGCTACATTCTTATAAGATTCAAGTAATGGCTCAAGACCTTTTTTAAAAAAACAACTTTGGCTAGCCATCTGTTTGTAGCATCAAGTGAAGAAATAAGACCACAATATATGGTTAAATTACGTTTTATTAAATGGCTGATCTGAATCATCAAAACATTCAATCCACTTTTATGTGCCAGTTGCAGCTAAGGCAGCACATTGGCTACCAGAAGCTGAGCAACACACTCTGGCTCCAAAGTTCACTACTCTTACCACCAGCCTTATTACATGGCTAACTGTGCTAAGAGGTGGCAAGCCTCAGCCCCCCCCTCCCCAAAACATGCCACACAATCAACTAAAGGTTTGGGTTGATGTTGGTTTGTACCAAAGACCTTCCCACTGCAGCACTGGAAGAAATAGTAACCAAAAAAAGTGCAGTCATAACAATGCTGTGACATCACATCTGGTCATGTAACCAGAAGTAATGTCACTTGACACCATAACACTCTAGCAACCCACCCCCATCTCTATGGTTTTATCATAGAGATTTTGGGGGATTACTAGAGTGTCACATTGATGCATGACATCACTTCCAGTTATGTGACTACAAGTCACAATGCTGCATCAACCCACAAAGCTCCCTCAGCTGGCAACTCTGCTTCCCTCCCTGAACCTACCTGGCCACACAAGTGAATGATAGACTATGCAAGTAATTACCCTTAATGATTATGTGCCTCAGAGTGCTTGGCAAATATCCCGATGTCTGCCTTAGCTACCTACACTATTCCTATCATCCCTGGCAATGGCCTCAATGGTCACAGATCTATTTATAACACTATCTTTCAGGAACAACATGCAGTAGTCAATTTGGAAAAAATATCCAGATTTATTAAGAAAAAGTATTCAGCCAGTACAATCAGCAAGCGGGTTGTCACATAGCCTGATGGGAGTTCTACATCCCACCTCTCCCACAGACTTGGTGCACATCTCTTGGAAGCCAGTCAAAGAAGCAATGACCAAATCAATCACTCCAAGATTAGAAATAAGCATGATTATAAATAAGCAGCCTATTATTATAAATAAGCACTTTATTTTTCAAAACAAATCTTACAAATCAATAAAATTGATAAAGTCCACGTTATCGATTTCATTTCATATGACTGCACAGTATCCCATGACATGTAGACCCAGTCTATACATTAAGATAATTTCACTGATGAATCACCACTACAGAGAAAGCCGTGTCTCTATTGGTCACCAACCTTGCCTCTAATGATGGTGGTACGCAGAGCAGGCCTCAGACAATCATCTTTACAAGTCAAGCAGATTCACCTGAGAAGAGGCATTTCATATACACAGGGTTGGATCCAGCTAGCTTTTTAAATTCAGTATCATCTAATGCCTCTTCGTCCCCATGGTTTTGTCCATGAAGGTTGCATAATCCTCAGAATACTCTTTTTGGTGGTCAAAGGGGTCTCCTCCTCACCTTTTCACCAGTGGAAAAGTCAGTTGGATCTAACCAAACGTCTTTTCTTACTAGATGCCACAAAAAATGTGAGAAGTTCCTATTATTATGTATGCTATGGTTATGCCTTGCTGTAAATTTGCCCCATTAAGTGAAACAGAGGTAAAGCTGTTTATTTCATTGAAAATGAGTGTCTTTTGCTGTTTTTATCTCTCAACTTCAGCACATTTGGAAGAACAAGGAAGCATGAAAATGAGATGAACAGATTAGCACTCCCTGTAAAACGTGATTGTGTAAAACTAACCTCGAGAAGATTCAAGAAATGTTTTAACTATTTCTTCAAATTAAACACCATGTTGTTTCAAAGCATATGGAAATTACTGTGGATTACTTTTGAGGAAAAGCTGCCATTGATCCTTCTTAGCCTCTTTCTTTAATGTTGACAGAAAGTTTTAAATTAGTCTTCCCTTCAAACAACATTAGATAGGTTTATTCTTCTTTTTCCTCCCCAGTCACACTAACTCAATATACTGATCACTTCCTACTGATGTGGCAGTGCATCGTTGCTCCCCCACACACACCAGGACAGAATTAATGTAAATATGTTAATCATTTCACAATGGTTATTATTTAAAGAGATAATGAGACATCACCCCCAAAAGTATTGTGTCTTAATTACAAAAGAGTGTTAATGGGAGACTGGCACACTAAATAACAAAGCCAAATAACATAGTTGTATCAGCAGCAAAGATAATTAGACATATCAGATGTAAATAAGATGAAATAGGGAGGATCCAGGATTGGTTGAATATTTTAGAAATCACTTATACTAGAAGATAGTATCTCAAGTTGGAGAAAAAGGCATGCTATCATATTCTTGGGCAATCATTCCTAACTTTAGGGATGGGCACAAACCAAACCATGAAGCAAAATTAGTCATAAATTTTGCCCTGTTTGTGGTTTGGGAACAGAGCAGTTCATGCAGTTCATGGTGGTTCATGGATGGAGCAGAAAGCAGGGGTTTAAAGGGACTCCAAGTTCCTTTAAGTATCTGGTTTCTATTCCCCATGAAAGCCACCAAAAAGTTTAAAGGGATTGCAGAAGACAATGTAAAAAACAGCTACATGACAAGGAGGTGCTGTTTTTCACACTGTCTTCTGCAGTCTCTTTAAACTTTAAAGGAGCTGCACAAGACAGCCCAAAAGAGCTGTGTGGTGGGGAGTACCTCCCTTCACATGCAGCTGTTTTTGGACTGTTTTTTGCTGTACCTTTAAACTTAAAAGGGACTGCACATGACAGCCTGAAACAGCTGAGTGGTGGGGAGCAAGTGCTCCCTGCTACTCAGCTGCTTTTCAGGCTTTCTGCAAACCCCATTCAAAGGGCCTGCAGTCACTTTCAATGGGGTTTGTAGGGCCACAAACCAGTTAGGTTCATGAACGAGCCTCCTGGTTCAGTTTGTGGTTCAGTTCGTGGCTCAGCCATGAACCACAAATTGTACCAAACTGCATTTACCCAGTTTGTGCCCATCCCTACCTAACTTTCCATTTAGTGCTCAGGATGCTTCCAAATTACTTCCTTATTAAAAACATGTCAAGAGTGATAACAATGCATATTATTTTTTCCCATTTGTCCATGTGTGTTTCCTAGATTTGGGGGAGGGATAAGCATTGGATACACCTTTGAATATATGTTTTATGTTATAGAGATACTCTGGCTGTGCAGATTGCAACCTATATCAAATGCATACCAAGCACGTGTATAAAGAAGTATCATTATGTACATCATGCATGTAGCTTCACAAATGAGAATCCTCAAAATCTGCAATAGCTCATTGGAAGTCTACTAAATGGCACAATGGAAATAACAAAATGATCAACAAATATGGAGCAGAACCAGTGCCATTTGTCCAGTGGTATCTTTGCCCCTTCTTCCTCACCTGTGAAAGCTAACTTCCCCCTATCTCTTACCATTAAACAGATAACTTAAAAATGTTTTCTCAGTGTTAGCAGAAGAGACCTGTCTGAAGTGGCAAAAAGTTGTAAGATTCCTGGGTTTCCACAAATCACCTGTTTGAATCCTTTGACTGCTATAGAAAATATATGTATTACATGTTAGAACCTCTAAACAGCAGTCACCATAAAGTTTGTCCTCCTTCTATGTTGGCTCATTTCTATTTTGGAGGAGTCATTGCTCATTTCCAAACACAACTTTAAGATATACATTACTGGTTGTCAGTCACCTTTTTTTTTGCAGTTGATATATAACATTTGAGCTCTTTTCCTGTAGGTCTTCTTTTCTCATTGCAAATAATGGTGGAGGTAGCACTTTCAGAAGTGGTAATGCAGGTCAGTACGTTATTGCATAGAATATAGAGGCTGCACAAAATCCCTTTAAAATTTCTGGTGAATCCAGTATGTGTTTTTGGGATGGAAAATAATCCAATCAGTGAGTCTGAGTTGGAAGCACAATGGGTTGGATCCTATGACTACAAAACCGGATCCAAAAAGTCCTTTCCACCAAGTATTCCTCCAACAGAGAAGGAAATCCTTCAGCAAAGAAATACTTTCCCCCCATTATTGGAAACCTTTCTCCATCAGAAAAAGTCATTCTCCATTGGAAGCAGTCTTTCTCCCTTGCAGAAAAACTTACAGAAGAGAATCATAGGATTCCACTTAGCAGAACGCAGTCATAGGATCCAACCCTATGTGTTTCAGAAACTATACTCTGGTCTAAGGATAGTGCCAACACAGTCACAAGAATGCTGAGAATATTCTGAAGGGACTTATATATCAATGAGAACAGTCAGTTTTATGGCTGATGCTAGAGACAGATAGAAGAAGGCGATCATACATATAGACATATATTTGTAGCACACTGTAATCATCTGGGCAATTTTCAGGTGAGCACAATACCTTGCCCATTTTATTGGGAAGCAGGATATAATTTGAGGAGTAAATACTTGAAAGGCACTTATAACTGTACAATCCAACAGCTAGGAAGCCAAAGAATTCCCTCCCCTTGCCCCATATTGTAAATTGCACCATATTAAGTTGAACCGGCACCCCATAATAATACTGGGCATTGACCTATTCTAAATCATATGTTACAGTCCAAAATAAAAAAAATCTGCTTGGTATGATTTACAGAAGGAAAATAATAATCATTATGGTCTATTAAGAGGGACTCAGCCACTCCAAGTGTAGTTTGCGGGAGATCAATACACTATGATTTATAAACAAAACTAAAGTTTTTTAAAAGCAATATAGAATGATTTGAAGGTGAACTCAGTATGATAATGATTTTGCTTTGAACTCAGCAGGTAGCCCAGGTGGCTTCTGACGGGATGATCACAGGCATAATAGTATTCGTTAAAATCCAGATAAGCAAGTACATCTTACCAACAGGGCTGGATCAAACAGCTTGTAAGGGGGGTGATGACAGTTCTAAACTGTGGGGAAAGGGGTAAACCCTTTTCTTTGTGGGGAAATCTGGTCCTCCTTGGAAATATACCTAGGAAATCATGCTGATATGGTTGGGGATATGCACTGATTCATGCATGCATTTGATTCCCTCCCCCCCTGTACTTAACAGTGCAATCCCATGCAGGTTGACTCAGAATCCTACTCAGGTCTATTCAATGGGGCTTTACTCCCAGGAAAAGTGTTCTTAGGATTGCACTGTTAAGGTCACATGAGACTAGAAATTGAATCCACAGGTGTTTATACTAAGGATGCTACCAAAAGTCACAATCCCGCCTTTCAAAAATCCCCATTTGGATTCCAGTATGTGAATGAAAACCAAGAGACGTTATTGTCACAACACTTTCTGTTTCCTCACACAATTTTAAGCATTGTTTTTGTATCAGTGACATATTGTGGGAGCGCCAGCAATAAAAACAAGTGAGCAAAAATGCTCACAATGGGAAAAAAAGATAACAAGAGGTACATTTGTACTCCCCAAATTTATACCTGTGCCCTGTATTATTTCTAAAAGGGGGGGAGGAAATCTATTTTTAAAATAAAAATATTGGGTTTGGATGAAAACAGAAAATTGCATTCCCTGCACTCAGAGGTCATTTGGGGGGGGGGGCCTGGGGGATCGCGGTTCCCCCGGGGGAGGAACACATGACGAAGCCCCGCCCCCTGCTTCCGGCCGCCCCACTTCCGGCCCTCATTCAGCCAGGAGGAGGCAGGAGAAGAGGGAGGGTAAGTTGCTTCCTCCCTGCCTCTCCCCACCCCTGCCTGCCTGGGGTAGGGAGGGCCTTCGCGGGGCTTCCTTGCACTCCCGCTGGCCTTGCAGGTCCACTGATGGGCCGCTCATGGGGCTCAGCAGTAGAGCTGCAAGGCCGGCAGCGGCCGGGACTGTTGGGGGTGGGGTGTGTGGCCTTATGACACACTTCCGGTGATGTCAGGGGAGTTATGCTAATGAGTTCCTCTAGCTCTTTTTCTACGAAATGACCCCTGCCTGCACTATGGTTATTTCTGTAATTTTCTTTCAATAAAAAACCTTTAATGCACAGAACACATCAAGGTAAGAATGGTGAATAAACAATGCTTGGTTCCCTTTGTCAGTCTGTTTTTTGTTTTTGTTTTTTAGAAAGGCACCATCCCAGATTTAGGCTAGAATGAATGAACACATGTATAGCATTGACAACTTCCAGATGGGGCCTGGAAACTTCCTGAAATTACAACTGATCACCAGCTAGGAGTGATCGGTTTCCCAGGAGAAAATACCTGCTTTGGACGGTAGACTCTATGTCATTGTACCCCAGGCTCCACCCCCAAATCTCCAGGAATGTCCTGGCCCAGCATTGGCAACCATACAAAGGTGTGACTCTACCATGATGTTTTATTTGTCCTTTAAAGGATTTGGTTCACACATTAATTTGGAAATACAGAATTATAAGCTTTAACAAAGTTCAGTAGGCCCTGTGAACCAGTGCTTGACAATATGTCAAAGTTCTTGTTGATCTATTCAAACGTGAATAGATCTAACTCATGCTAATCCTACCAACCCCTATCTAGGGCATAACCCATCTTCCATGGATCAGGCCTGTGTCAAGGTTTCTCTCCCTCACCCCAGTCCAGGGATGGGGAGAGAAACCAAGCTTTCAGAAACAATTAAACAAATGCCAGGAGAATGTCTGTACACTCTCCAGGCTTTATCGGTAATCTGCCACCAGGATCTCTCTTTAACCAAAGCTCAGGAGCAGAGATCCCTAACTCCTTCTTGCTTCATTGGACTGACCCACTTTACCAGCTCTGCACCAGGGCTGCAAACAATTAAGTACCACAGTGGTAGCCTCCTTAGGCGAACGGCTTTAGGCACAAGATTCAGTCTTAGAAATCAGGTTGCAACAGAGGAAACAGGTCCAGATAATATTGATTATATATTATCTTTATTCAGTGCACAAGCATGCATATAACATGAGACTAGCAAAAGATAAGAAACAAAAGATATCTATAGCTTGTTCAGCTTTAACTACACAATAGAGGTGTTCCATAGTTACCAGGCTTTTAGAGGTATCAGATGAAATAGTCCAAGGTCTCACCAGGGAATCTTGAAAAGGAACCCATGGTGCTGTGGGCAGCTAAGTCCAGCTTAGCTGCCTAGTAGTCTCACTCCATGTTAACAGCAAACAGTTGACAAGCATGCAGGCAGTCCCAAAGAACTCTTTGTTTTCCAGAGAGCAACTCACTTAACTCTCCTTACTCCTCTGTTTCCCATATGGATCACTGCAGATATACGCCCCCCTCCCTCACCACCAGGTATGGCCATTTACCCAATAGTGAGAGAGTGGGAAGGCGTTACAATCTCTGGTTACCATGCGTTGTCAGGCAAGGTATGTTTTGATTGGCTTGGAGTTGGGAATCCCACTCCAGCATCTTCAAGTGACCATGTGTCATGTCAGGGAATGCTTTTGATGTGCTAATGTACTGGACATAGCTCGTCCCATGCTTGGGAAGGCTCCGGCAAGTTGCTCTCTCCTGGCAGAGGTATCAAAGTGTCTTGTATATGGATATGCACGGCCTGGCCATCTGGCAGACCCTCTGCACAGGTGACAGGAATCACACAGGAGTGTTACCAGCTAGGGCCATCTGGCCCAGGCAGATGGATTTTAGAAAAGCCTTTTTTCTATACAGCCTGTTTAAACTATCCTCCCCCAACACATTATTAAAACAAAACAGTCCTTTCTTCTAGCCAATCTGGGCGGGAAAGGCCAACAAATTCTGGTTTGGAACCCATACAAGCAGCTAACCCCATGCTACTCAATGAATGAAAGGGAGGGTGGCCAAGTTTGGTCAGCAAAAAGACTGGCCAGGATTTGTGAGGTTTTAGTGGCTTTTTCTTTGGACCAAACCTATGGGCCCAGATGCAGATATGCATCCTGTCTCAGCAGGTGCCTTCCCTTTCTAAAAGGGTTGGGACCAGAATAATGACACCCACATATGTGTGGTTCTGTTTGTGCTGGGTCTATGCATGAGTACATGGTTCCTGGCAAGACTATGAGCTCACACAAAGTTAGGGTTGCCAGGTCTTGCCTCCTCACTGGAAGGGGTGGATGGGACAGAGCTTTCTGGGAGGGGGCATGATGACAACACATGGAAGTGACAACATCACGCCAGGGACGTCACACTATAATGCTTTGGTATTTCAGGCAAAACTCTATGGCTACCATAGAGTTTTGCCCAGAATACCAGAGCATCATCATGCGATGTCCCTGGCATGATGACATCACTTCCACATGATGACATCACATCAGGGATGTCACACCAGGTCATGGCTGTTGGGGGCAGGGCTTCCCTGCTGGCCAGCTGGCAAAATTGGGGGATCCTCCACTCCCACCTGGGGTCTGGCAACCCTACACTGAGTCAAGAATTACATGTGGTCCAGCATGGCTGTTTACAGTGGAGGGTAAGTGGTAAGCAGTGGGGTACCGCAGGGATCAGTACTCAATGATGCTTTTCAACTTGTTCATTAATGGTTTGGAGTTGGGAGTAAGCAGTGAAGTGGCTAAATTTGTGGATGACACAAAATTGTTCAGGGTGGTGAAAACCAGGGAGGATTGTGAGGCACTCCAAAGGGATCTGTCAAGGATGGGCGAGTAGGCATTAGTGTGGCAAATGGGGTTCAGTGTGGCCAAGTGCAAAGTGATGCACATTGGGGCCAAAAATCCTAACTATAAATACACGTTGATAGGATCTGAACTGGCAGAGACTGACCAAGAGAGAGATCTTGGAGTCGTAGTAGATAACTCACTGAAAATGTTGAAAGAGTTTGTGATTGCAATAAAAAAGGTCAATGCTATGCTGGGGATTATTAGGAATGGAACTGAAAACAAATCATCCAGTATCATAATGCAACCCCATTTGGAATACTGTGTGTAATTCTGGTCACAACACCTCAGAAAGGATATTATAGCATTGGAAAAGTGCAGAAAAGGGCAACTAGAATGATAAAAGGGTTGGGAAATTTTCCCTATGATAGAGGTTTACAGGATTATGCATGGGATAGAGCAGGTAGAGAAAGAAGTACTTTTCTCCCTTTCTCACAATACAAGAACTCGTGGGCACTCAATTAAATTGCTGAGCACTCGGGTTAGAATGGATAAAAGGAAGTACTTCTTCACCCAAAGAGTGATTAACATATGGAATTCATTGCCACAGGAAGTGGTGGTGGCTACAAGCATGGATGGCTTCAAGAGGGAATTAGATAAACATATGGAGCAGAGGTCCCTCAGTGGCTATTAGTCACAAGGTATAGATAGGAACTCTTGGTCTGGGACAAGTGATGCTCTATATTCTTGGTGCTTGGGGAGGCAACAGTGGGAGGGCTTCTGGCGTACTGGCCCCACTGGTGGAGCTCCTGATGGCACCTGGTAGTTTTGGCCACTGTGTGACAGAGTGTTGGACTGGATGGGCCACTGGCCTGATCCACCATTGGCTTTTCTTATGTTCTTATGCAAGAGTCAACCATGCTTTGGTGAAGGTAGAACACACCTGAAAATGACTGCTCCTTGATCTTCTTTCAATTTTTAATTAACATTTAATTTAATTAAAAATTAATTAAGGGGTTGCTGTTTTGAAATTGTTAATATGATCTGCTTTCAACACATGTGCTTATCAACATATGATTTAAACACCACATATATCCAGGCACTGGTCCCCAGTTTAATTTTAAAATTGAATGCATGTTGGCCATTTCTCACAAGCAGATATACTCATGCACATCCATGCAGGAGATACATGCATTCACTGTAACATGTGAACAGGGCTTGTGCTTTGATTCCTGCAAGGGAGACTGATTTACAATTGTGTGAACCATCCAGCAGGCAGAAGAAAATTAAGGTTTCCCACCCCCTTCCAGTCCTCTTAGAGGAGGGATATCATTACCATTATAGATTCCTGGTAGCAGGGGATAAAGAGAGTTCCTTGCTCCAGCTAATTTCCCACTTAATCAACTTCAGTTCCCCCCCACCTCCATCAACTAACAAGTTATGCAGTGCCACAGGGAGAAGGAGCTTCCCATAGTTACTTCCTGTGCTATTACCATTAGCAAATAGCACATCATGTGCTGGTACCAAACCAAATGCAATACTTTTCCCACCCGGATTTGATTCCGAGAGCTCTTTGTCCAAAGCAGGCCTATTGTTCGTTGAATGTGGAACAACCACTTTGCAACACGATTTGTAACAGGAAGCGTATGGTACATTTCAAGGGGTGTGTGCATGAGGTTTTAGTCATGTTCCTTCCATTAACTATAATGAGGATTGCTTGATTCATTCCTCTCCCGCCACGCTAAAAAATGTATCCCTGCAGTTCTGTACTATGGATCTTGGCTTGAATGAGGCTTTATAGAACAAGATTTAAATTGTAATGAGTCATTATGTCAACTTTTCTCTTTTCCCACCCCTTCTTCTTCTTTTTCTTCAGCAGTTATTTTGCATAGGAAGAATGCTGCAAGCCACACACAGTGTTTACTGCTGAAAATCCAAGTGAATTCTATGTCGATGGATAGTTTATGCAAATACCGTGGGGGGGAAACCTAGCAATTTTTGGCACATCTTTTTTTATATAAAGAAGTCACACTTAGCCAGGGCTCAAAATGGAAAACTCTTTGGTCCATGCCCTAGTGCCCTCATGGTAATGTTGGAATATAGTACAGCCTTACGAAAAAGATCTGAAGATCATCCTAGAGGGAGACAGCTGAAGTACTTGTAGTTAGCATAGCTAGACTAGGGACTTCCCACTTTTTCAAATTGTGTCCTTGCTATCTCCTGATTGGCTCTTCTGGAGGCTTCCTACTTCTGTAGAGCTTCCTTCTTGTTGTTCCTCTCATAGTTAGGCTAGACAGTTAAGGTTCTCTCTCTTCTGTGTTCTATAACAGTTTGTTTTAGAGCCCCAAGAATACCCCTATCCTCACCAGCTAAGAAAATGAAAGGCAGCATGAGATAATATTCAGTTTGTGTGTTCCCCCTTTCCTGGATTAGAGAGTCCACTGAAATTATCATGCCCAAGGACTCCCGAGATCCTATAGACATCACTGGATAGCAGTTCTCACAAATCCTAACATGGTTTCAACCCCAGATGACCAGTAAGTACATGTAAAGAAACTTCAATTGCTACAGAATGCAGAATGATTGAGTCATAGGAACCACATCACTCCAGTCTTGTTCCGTCTACACTGGCTCCCAATTCAATGAGCTGACATTTAAAGCCCAATATGGTTTGGGACCAACATACCTGAAGGATTGCCTACCCCCTTATGAACATATCCGACCACAGCAGTCATCTTCAGAGGGCCTGCTTTGTGTACCCTCACCTTCTGAGATTAGGTGGATGACAACCAAGAGAGGGTCTTCTCAATAGAGGCACCAAAACTCTGGAACTCGCTCCCTGTGGAGTTCTGTCTGCCCCTTTCTGTTGCTGTCTTCCTCCAGGGGTTGAAGACTGTTTTGTTTTGCTTGGCATTCCCTCAGTGATTCTTCCTTCTTCTTAAATATTTTAACTGTTGTTTTTATCTTTTGTACTTAACTTAGGGTTTGGTTTTAACTTGTTTTATTTACATACTTACATGTTGGGTTCAGTGCTTTTAAGATAATGTTTTAATTTGTTAGCAGCTTGATGGCCCCATGGGAACAGAAAGGTGGAGTAAAAATGTTGCAGATAAACTAACTAAACAAACTGCCATGATAACTGTATATGTATGTATGTGCTCTCAGTTGCAACTGACTTATGGCAACCCCAGCAAGGGGCTTTCAAGGCAAGTGAGAAGCAGAGGTGGTTAGCCTCTGCATCCCTCAGCAGAGCTTTCCTTGGTGGTTTTCCATCAAGGATCAACCTGGCTTAGCTTCCAACATCTGACAATATTGGGCTATACCATGCCACCTTCTATCCCCATAGCAACCCTCTACTGTTCCACAAATTGGTACATGTGTTGGGCACATAAATGCAAAATGTTCTCTACATATATAGGGTCAGGCTGTGTCACTGGGGCAATTGTGGGGGGGGGGGTACTGAAAACTCTAGTGTATACCTGGGGTCCAGTCTCAAACAGCAGTCCAATTAAGAAGGGAAAACAAGACAGAGAGGGAGAGAGAAACTCATGTTAGAAAATCTTTAATCGCCTAACAAATATAAAGCTAGGGGGGAAATTGAATGCAAGGGAAAGTGAAAAAAAATAAAACAATGTTACAATACAGTAATGAAACCCGAGCAATACTCCCCTTGGTAGCTGCCTAATGGGGAGTCTAAGGGGAAATAAAGGGTGAAAGGAAACACATAGGTTGTCTAATCTTGAAGAGAAAAAGCCCATTGTGCCAAGGTCCATGGCAGGAGGAGGAAAAGCTGGTCTGAGTCAGAGAATTCTTAGAGTGAAGGGAAAAACCCCCCAAAGTGAAACCAACTATGAAACCAGCTGTAGAGATCCAAGTGAGGAGTTCAGTGATTCAGCAAAGTTGGCAAAGGTCCAGTAAATAAGCCAACCAAGGAGTTGGAGAAGGAGTCTCAGATACAGACTAGCTACAAAGTTGGAGGAACGATATGCCCTATTTATAAGTTTGAAAAGATGAGGTGCAGGAGGCTGCACATCTAGACTGACTGACAGCAGGTTGAGTTACTGGGTGGTTAGATTGACTCGGGCTAGTCTGACAAAGCAGTTTGATGACATTTCACAGGACTTCATACTGAATTATCGCAGTAGGGTATATAGTGAGGAGGTTCCATAGCCTCAGGTTATTGTCCAGTAGTTTTGCTATGGGGAGGGGAGTTTCTTCCCCCCCCCCTGAAATTCTCTTTTTTAGATATAACTATTGATTCCCCCTTTTCACTTTTCCCTCTCTTTCAAAAATAGGTATTTTTCTTTAAATTTTGTTTTTTCTTTGTAGAGAAGTCAATTTTGTAACTTCATCCCTGCAGCTGTTTTACATTACACACCACAGGGCAGTGCTCTAGCAGGAGGACAGGAGATTTGGGAAGACATTGCCTGCTTCTGAGCATCTACAGAGTGAAATTTTGCACAACCTCCCTTCCTCTCTTTGAATTTCTCTTTGATAAAAAAATGAATTGTTTGGAAACTGAGTCCAAATTCCTTTTAAAAATGGAAAGAAATGGATTGTTGGATTTCAGGGAGAAATTGTAATAATGAAGAATTAAGAGAATTTATCTTAACTACCCTCTTGTCCAGCAAACCTGAGTCAATTACTCTCGGTTGTGGGTAAGAGGGAGCTTTTAATCAATGGACCGTTTGGAACATTCCAGCAGATGCAGTGTCCCCATGTGAGAGCATCTGGGGAAATTTCTGCTTGTTCAGGGGCTCCTACCTTGACACTAGATCTTAGCCAAAAGGCTGATAAGACTGGATTATTTTATCTAGGGCTCTGCCCCTCCCATCTCCATACAATTGCTGAGTCTTCTACATGGTGTAAACATGCAGAGGAAGTATTTGTGTATACACCTTCTCTCACTGAATAGGGATGCTGCTTTCTGAACATGGCCAATGTTAAATAGTGGGTTTAACATGGTAGAGGTGAAGACAGAGTGATTTCAACAAGCAGCAGTTTCTTACATCTCAACAGGAATGCTTTACATGGGGCAACTGCCCTAACTATATACACCTAAGTCATTCCCAGTGCCCCTGCAATTGGTGAGTTTGAATGGCCTCCAGGCTCCAGATTGGCTGGCTGCCCCCAGAGGCCAATCTGCAGGCAGGCTCCAGGATCCTGCCTGCCTTTGTTCTAAGCTTCAAGCTCCAACTAGGTGGCCTGCCAGACAAGTCCAGGCATGCCTCCTTATGCTGGCTACTGCATCAACAGCAATTAAGTCTGAGTGGAAGACTGCACATGCCCAGACACAGTAGCCGATCTCAGGGAGGGAACAGACATGTGGACTCCTCACTTAGGCACCATGCTCACAAGCCAGTGATCACAGAGAGGTGGGGAACAAAGCCAACACACTTGTGGTCACTCTCACTCTGCATGTGTCCTATCAACATGTGGAGAGGTCATGTGTGTAGAACTATTGTGCCAGACTGATAGTGCCTACTTTGATGGCCAGTAGCTCTCTAGGGCCTCAGAATGAGGTGTTACATGTCACCTACCACTTGATCCTTTTAAATGAAGAGGTTGGGAATTGAAACTGGGACCTTCTGCATGCAAATCAGATGCTCTGTCAGTGACCCACAGCCCTGTACTCCTGATCTGGTGGTGGAAGGTGCCATCAAGTCACAACTGACTAATGGCAACCCCATAGGGTTTTCAAGGCAAGAGACATTAAGAGATGGTTTGCCATCACCTGCCTTTGTGTAGTAACACTGGACTTTCTTGGTTATCTCCTGTCCAAGAGTAAGTCAGGGCTGGCCGTGCTTAGCTTCTGAGATCTAACAAGACTGGGCTAGCCTGGGCTATCCACATCCAAGCCATCTTGACCTATCTTAGCTAAATACTTAGATGTCAAGATTTGCTTGGGAAACAGACTACTCTGCATATCTTGCTATATTTTGCTACATAGGATCTGCATCTATATCCGACCCTGAGGTCATCAAGGGGAGGGCGGGATATAAATAAAATTAAAAAATAATAATAAAAAAATAAATAACAAGACTTTCCCAAAGTGCCACAACCCCCAATCTGTCGTGAGCCCTTTCTACATCTAACTTTTAAGGCCAAAAATACACGAGTTCCATTTAGTTTGTGTTGAGAAAACTAGATCTTACTTCACCAAAAGTAATATCGGGCCAGCTGTTTTCGTTTACTGTACGGAGTCATTGTAAGGACTGTAGAATACATGTGTGTGCTTTCAGTGCAGAGGAAAAGTGATATGTAACTACTGTTATTACTGGTTAGAGATCCATATATGAAAATGTAATGCTATTTATATTAGGATCCAAGGTTAAAAATAGTTCTGATGGCATCTGGGGATCTACTGTGATTATTTAAAAATTTAATCAGCATCTTGTTGGGCAAATGCTTCCTTTGATGTTTCCTTTGCATCTGATTTCCAGCACTGAAGGGTGGAGGAGCACAAACCCCGGGATTCCATTCAAGTATATCATTTTGGTTCCCTCTCAATAGTATCATAAATTATTTGAAATTTCTTCATCTTCTAGAAGGCCCAGCTGTGCACATGAACGTATTCACGAAATCAAGACAACAAACACCACAGTTTGATGGCTTTTAACTAAAGAGACTTCATTTTTCTTTTTAAATTTTCCAGTTGATCAACAAATCACTGTGGGCATGCACTAGCATTAAATGGAAGTTAACTAGTTCCACTTCTCCTAAAGGTAATTTCTTTTCTTTTTAAAAAAAGGGTTGCAGAGCTAATTTCAATACATTATTAGTCCATCCTTCTTTTCTCTGAAATATTTCCAGTTGAAATAAATGAGAAAACCATTTCCACCCTGAGTTCCAGCATCTGCCAAACCAATATTGTTTGTCTGTATATTCCAATAATTAAGATGAGGCATTCATATCTTTTCTATTACAGTGTCTGTTCCTGGAGCTTAAACAAGAACTTTTGTTTGTGAAGTGAAATGTGCAGGCTTCTTTTCCCCCAACATCAGTATTGATTTTTCTTTTTGTCTTCTAACAGGAGACCTGTAACTTCTACACTGCAGGGGGGAAAAGGACTCCAGCATAAGCTACTCATGGTGATAAATTGCTGATCTTGGTCTACGTTTAAAGACTACCACAGTCAAGCTAAGAACTAATAGTACTCTGGGAAAAAATACATGTAAGAAAGCCCTCTCAAGTCAAAGAAAGGTGCTTTGTGAGAAACCTATATTCTCCTCAGCTTGTTCCCTGCATCATGTGGACTGCCAGGTCTCTGAAACATCAGTGCCATGTTACTGAACTTCAAGTGCAGGGTGAAAACAAGTCTTCATATCCCCTGTGGCCATTATAGGATCAAATCAGGTCACCCTGAGCTTGGGAACAAAGTACCAAGTACAGAACTCCAGATACAGGTTGGCCAATAAGAACCATGATGGCCACATGGGGGATACAAGCCTTTATAATGTGTAAATTGGCATACACACTGTGTTTTAATGTGGTTATCAGATGTCATTTGGGAGGGACGCGGGGGGACGCCATCCCCCCGGGTGAGGTGCGGGAGGGCGGGGCCTGGAGCTCCCTGCTGGTGCCCGCTGGAGATCGCCGCCGGCTGTGGGGAGGACACACTTCCGGTGATGTCAGGGGGTGTGGCATATGCTAATGAGTTATGCTAATGAGTCCCCCTAGCTCTTTTTCTATGAAATGACCCCTGGTGGTTATAAGCCACTTGATGAACTCTGTATGAGTGAGTTTCGGGTGGGCTAGGCCGTGGTCACACATACTAAATAATCCAGTTTCAATCCACTTTCAATGCAGTTTCCAACAGGCTGACTCTGCATTGGCTTTTCCCTCCATTGTTTTACAAAACCCATGTTGGAACAGAAATTCCCCTCTGCATTGCATGCTGGTTTCACTTCCTTTGATCATCGCATTTCACAGTAGCCTCCACACTCCATGCCACCTTCACTTTCTTTGATCATCAGATTTTTATGGTACCTTCTGCATAGATTTATGGCTGTTTTATGGCCACTCAGGGGTGACTTTGCAGTCAGTACGGTGTTGCCCCAAGGTATTTGAATGTGGTTTTGAGCTGCACTTCTTCCTCCCAGTTGAAAAAAAATGTGGAGCCAGTGCTAGATGCAGAATCGCCCACTGTAAAATCCACTTGTAAAGTGCACTGAAAGTGGATTGAAACTGGATTATTTGGGGTGTGTGACCACAGCCTTAGTCTGTAGTAGCAGAACTAAATCTGAGCTCAGTAACACCTTAGAGACCGGCAACATTTTGCAGGGTAAAAGTTTTTGTGAGTCAAATCTCACTTCGTATCTGATGAAGTGAGCTTTGACTCACGAAAGCTTATGCCTTGTAAAATTCTGTTAGTCTGTAAGGTGTTACTGGGCTTGAATTTTCTTCTCCCCATATGAGTGAGCAGGCAATCATAATATTTCCAGTAAATAAATAATGATGAAAACAGGACTGGATGGACCCCTCCCCTCTCTAAAAAATTGTACATACATTTGTTTATTCCAAAATTCATCCCAATTCACCTTGAATTCTGTGGCAACTGCTGGATGTGCAACCTTTCCCTTCCACCCCTAAGGTTTTTTGCTAATCTTATTGGATTCCTTTTAGCTCACCTTAGTAATTGTTTGCTTGGAGCAGCAACCATCTAATTCTACTTAGAACTTCACTTTATGTGAAACTCTGTTGTAGTCATCTAAGGGGCAAAAGAGGCAGCTAGCCACAGGACTTGTGGGTAGAAACAGATGCCATCTCTCTTCTCTGGCACCTTGCATGGTATTTGGGGGAAAGGGGGAATTCTCAGTCCATCTGTTGGCTACCTGACAACTGATGTAGATCACTGGACACTTACACTAGTCTTGCTCTGCAATAGCAGCAGCAGCAGCAACTACCATAATAAGCCTTTCACATCATCTACCACCTGGATATTTTCACGGGTGAGTAACCCTTGGGCCTTCTGCAAGCAAAACAGATGCCCTCATATTTTGGACAAACTCTGGCAGGAAACTCACATGGGCAGGAAAATGCAGGGGGGGAGCGTGGCTGTTTGCCCCAGAGCAAAATAACACGTGGCTGTGCGATCAGACGTCCCGTCGAGGTCCCGTGGTTAGGGGGGAGGTGCCGATCACAGGACAATCCTGTGGCACGGCAAAGAAGCGGCCTCCCTAGCAAAAGGCTCCGTGGGTTTAACCCCTTCCAGGGCTGCAGAGGAATGCAATGTGTTCTTCGTCCGGTCCCCTACAGGAGGAGCTTCAGCCGGGCCGCCCTCCCACCACGCCCCCCCCGCACCTCCCCCTCTGCCGCCCGGTGCAGAGAGTTCCTCTCGAGCAGGCCGAGCCAGGAGTGGGGGGGCGGAAAAAAGGAGGGGGCTGTGTTGTTTGTTTTTAAACAAAGTGTGCACATGCACCGTTGGGTGCTTGTGCACTTCCCATGGAGACTTGGGGGAAAAAAACCTTTTCATGACAGGACATGGGCGGGCGCCGAATGCCACGACCTACCACCAGAAACGTGATCAGGCGCCCGCCCTTGCCCCGCAGTTTCTGGAAACTAGTACCTTGGAGGTACTAGTTTTTTACCCCGCATCTTCGGTGGGAAGCCTCGGGTTCGCCACAGGAGTTCTACGCTTCCCAAATGTGGCGCTGTGATCGCGCCCGGAAAATCCGCCTATCTTCCATCTCTGTAGCGTGGCTACTGCTCCGTGTGACCGCAGCCTCTGTTGGCCAGTTGTAATGTTATGGGATTCGTAATGAGGACTTGCACTGATCTGGATGACCCAGGCTAACCTGAACTTGTCAGATTTCATAAGCTAAGCAGGGTCAGCCCAGGAGGTCTAGAGCTATTGCCTAGAGACAGTGAATGAATGGCAAACAGCCTCTGGACATCTCTTGCCTTGAAAAGCTTGTGGGGTTGCCATAAATTAGCTGTGACTTGATGGAACTTTCCACCACCAATGGGGACTTCATGGGAACAATGCCGCTGAAAAAGTAGGCAAGAAGCACATGTAAAGCAATCTTTGTTTTGATAATGGGATGATGGAAAGCCTTATCTGACTTGCTTTGGGGAAGCTGTACCTGTTAATTAGCACATATATTTAAGAAACTTTTGTTTTCTTCATGGAGGAGAAATATAAATTAGCTGCTGTCACCATTCATTAGAACAATAGAGGCTGGATTTGTTTTTGCTGCGACAGCAGACAAGTGCTGCTTTTTTAAGAGCTTGGCTTTGTAAAAAAATTGCAAACATTCTGTTCTCTTTTAACTGGAGTAGATGTTAAATGGTGATTACGCTGTACTAAAGAGAAAACTAGAAGTAATTCACAGACACAATGAAAAGGCAGCAGGGAGATGGGGTGGGGGGAGATGACACCATGTTTTGTTAAAACTTAACAGTGAACTTTGCTTGATAATCAAATAACTGAATGCTTGTCTCTTCTTCTGTCCCATCCTGAACCTTCAAGCTGATTTCCATTCAGAACCACTGGATGGAACAGAATACAGATGAGGGTTCATGGGTTAGATCCCATGAGCCATCATCAGACATTGCTGACAGTCACAGATCTTTCCCACATTCCCCTCTCTGACCATGACAAAGTCCATTTCTTCATTAGTTATTTATGTATCATTCCTGCAGCTGCAGGATCTGTGTGGACTAACAGCCATGCAGGCCAGGAGGCTGCAGTGAGGAAGCACCTTTTTCGTCTGTTCTGGTGGGAGTGAGAGAAGAAGGTGATTTTACCCCTTCCCCATCCCCACTGCCGCCTTCCAACCCACTTGGCTATGAATCTTCATGGATCCTGCAACTCTGGGTTTAAATTTTCCCAGGAGCAGAAAGGACAGCTATGGGGATGGAAATTTGGGAAAGTTCTCTGATCCAGCCTGCCAAGCTGCCAGTCCAGACGGGGCATCCTCCACTCCAAGCTCCCATTGCCAGCAACTGCTGCAAGTGGCAATGGGGGGAGGGATCTCACCAGTGTCACATGATTATATCTAGGTGGCTTTAGGAATTTCTAGAAATTCTATGATAAAGTCATAGCATTGGTGGGAATTTCCTAGAGCTACCAGCATTGCTTCTGGGTTTTCCCCAGAAGTGACGTCATCACATTTGCAATGCTTGCCGCCCACCATCTCACCATCCCATCTCTCCTACCTGTTGCCAAGTTCAGCCTGGCAACTCTATCTCTGAACCTTGTATTCATGGATCATGAGTTCCAACTCCTAGCCAGTTTGGTGTAGTGGTTAAGTGCGTGTAATCTGGGAGAACCGGATTTGATTCCCCACTCCTCCACTTGCACCTGGCTGGATGACCTTGGGCAAGCCATAGCTCTGGCACAGCTGTTCTTGAAAAAGAGCAGTTTCTGTCAAGAGCTCTTTCAGCCCCACCTACCTCACAGTCACAGGGTGTCTGTTGTGGGGAGGGGAAGGGAAAGGAGTTTGTAAACCGCTCTGAGACACCTTTGGGTAGTGAAGGGCGGAGTATAAATCCAATCTCCTCCTCCTCCTCCTCCTCCTCCTCCTCTTCTTCTTCTTCTTCCTCTTCCTCTTCTTCCTCTTCTTCTTCGTATGCAATATCTGTTACATGAAACATTTCTTGTGGATGGGAATTGGTATGCAAACTTTCACTGCCACAGGAAGTGGTGGGTGCTACAAGCATGGATGGCTTCAAAAGGGAATTAGATAAGCATATGGAGCAGAGGTCCATCAGTGGCTATTAGCCACAAGGTATAGCTAGGGGCTCTGGGGCAAGTGATGCTCTGTCTTCTTGGTGCTTGGGGGGGGTCAACAGTGGGAGGGCTTCTAATGTCCTGGCCCCACTGCTGGACCTCCTGATGGCACTGGTATTTCTGGCCACTGTGTGACACAGAGTGTTGGACTGGATGGGCCTTTGGCCTGATCCAACATTGGCGTCTCTTATATGTTAAGCATTTCACAGATGAAAGTAGGAACAGGCATCTTGTCAGAGAGACCATTGTGCAAGTCCCACCTCCTTTTGCTTGCTTTTTGCCTTCTGGGCAAGTGGTGCCTTCATTTCTTCAGCAGTAGAAGCCTAGTTTGCATTGACAGTAAAGCTAACAAGATACCTGGAGCAGCAGCATAAAAATGTATAAATAAATACAATTATTAAAAACAATCAAACAATAATTATGGATAGAATGGATGACCTGACCCAGGTGACAGGCTGTGGCTCAGTAGAAGGGCTCAGTAGAAGACCATCTGCTTTGCATTCAGAAGGGCCCAGTTTCAATCCCCATTATTTCTAGTTAAAATTATCAATTTTTCAAATTTATTTGTTATTTTTTTGCCATCTAGTCACAGCCAACTTATGGTGACCTTGTGGGTTTTCAAGCTAAGAGACATTTAGAGGTGGTTTGCCATTGCCTGCCTCCATGTCACAACCCCGATATTCCTTGGTGGTCTCCCATCCAAATACTACCAGGGCCAACCCTGCTTAGCTTCCAAGATCTGATTAGATCAGGCTAGCCTGAGCTATTCAGGTTAGGGCAATCACATGAAAAGTGATATGAAAGACCTTTACCTGAGTTCCTATAGACCTGCTGCCAGTCAGAGTGGATAAAAGCAAGCTTAACATACTCATGGTTTGACTCTGTATATGGTAGCTTTAAGTATATGTGTGTATTTCTTCAGCTAGTTTGAGGCTAGGGTGGGATTTCTCAAGCACTGACAGCCCCTTAAGGACAGTGTTTGGGGAAACCTGCAGTAAAGGGCATTGGCAGTATTAATAAGTACAGTTCAGCGGTTATTTTAACAAACCCTTCTTTATGCTTCAGTCATGCTTCTTGAGTTTTTGGTTGGTTGGGCAACCCTCTTTGTGCACTAGATGTAGAAAGCCATCTACTCCATCTGCTCAGATTTTTAACTTTGATGGGGAGAAAACAGCACTGTGACTAATGACAGCAGTAGCAACACACAACTTCTAATCTATTGATGTATTCAGAAAATGCATATACCACCTCTCCAGAGACCTGCGCAAGGCAGCTCGTGATGTAAAACAGTCAGAATCATAAAACAAAGCCCCCCTCCCCTTCCCCAAATGCCATAGCGTCAAAACAAGCCACGGGCATAAAAGCAATGTACAAGAATGTCCAGAAGTTTAAAATGATATTCATAAATCAGTCCTCAGGCTAGAAGCAGACCATTTAAAAAAATAGCTTTAAAAGATGAAATAAAAGCATCCTCCAAAAGTCAAAGGAGGTATAAAAGAAGGACAGTTATTTTTCCAGACACAGGTGGTGCTAGGAAACAGAGACTTTCCTTGGTAAATGGGTACAATTGAAATATATGTGTTACAGTAATTTGGAAAGTAAAGGAAAATATGAAAGATTGGTTCCTCGCTAAGCTTTGGCTCCTGGGAGGCTGCCAGAAAACAACTGGTCCCCTTTCTGCCTCCCTGGTAGTTGGTGGGTAAAAAATGAACTTTTCAAAAGGCACGTGCCATTAAACACAAATACAAATAAATGACTGCTCTGTACAGCTCTATTTATTCTGCATCTGAATTACAGTCTGAATTTAACCTGAAGCCATAGAAATCCCATGCAAAAGGAGCACACTTCCAGTATCTAATTGCATCTTTTAAAATCCATTCAGGACTTAATGGGAGTGTATAGGCAGCTGAAACACAATTGTGTCAAATATTAACTCCTCTCATTCATATGCAAGCTGCTCTGATTCAGCCGCATTGGGAGATGAAACAGCCGCCTGGCTTCACCTGTAGTTTACATAAGGAGAGAGTGTGCGTTTATTGTGATTGGAGCATCCTAAGGAATGGAGAAACAGATGTAATCATGCATTCACACGGCATAATTTGCTCTCAGCCCTGCACAAAAGCCTCTGTTTGCCTGCATGGGGATCCAGAGCGGCCATGATTTGGAGACAATTATTACAGATGACAACTTTTAACTGCTTCCCCATGAAGATAAGGCTCTCTCTCTAAGTGTCTTTTAAGCAACTTTATTCCAAATGGCCCACACAACAACAAATTTTGGATTTTGAAACTTTGCTATACCTCTATAACTGTTTTTAAGACTGCATCCAGCAACCTGTTCCCTAATTCATTTAGATTATTTCCATCCTACTTTTTGGAATTGTTTCCCCTTAACTGTGCTCAAGGCAGCTTACAATTCAAAAAAATATAGTCAATCTGAAAGACAGGTATGTTATAAAAACATTAAAAAAAACAATAACAACACAAATTTAACAGTAGTTAAATTCAGTTAAAAGGCAGCAGTTGATAGCATAGTCAGTCATCACAGGAGATTCAACTAGTCGGCACAGGGAGTTAAATCTCTCCTTATAATAATTCTTTTTTGGGGTGAACGTTCCACATGTTCCCACAGTATTTGTCTCCCTCAGCTGCCACTTGGAAGGTCTGCCAATCCCCTGGCTGCATTGCCTCGCTGCGTTGCCTCAGTCCCATCCACAGAGCTGGCAGCGAGCATCTTGGCCTCGAGGGAGCCAGCAAAGGGGATGGATGCTTCGGAAATAGCCCGATGTGGTACAGGAGAGCTCCCCGCTGATTAATTATGAGTGACGGGGATTCCCTTTTCTCCCCCGCACTTCCTCCTCAGGCATTCGTTTGGGTTTTTTCCCCCCTGGAGGAAGCAGCAACCCGTCCATGGCCCAAATGGGAAACAGAGGAGGGGCCACCAGGAGGGATGCCAAGGGGGTGGGGGCCTTCTTAAGGCCACCCTGATGACTGGCCAGAAAGGCTGCGGGGAGAAGGAGGCAGACCTAGGGAGTGGCGGCAAGCATGGGAAGCACTCACCTGCACTGCCCCTTGCAGCCTCTCTCCCTCAGCCGCACTGGTGCTTCCTCAGGGAGAGAGCTCAGCAAGTGGCCCCACAGAGAAAGCTGTCTGCCGCCTTTCAAAGGCTCCCCCTGTCTTCCTTCTGCAGCAGCAGCAGGGACGGTCTGGCCGAGACGAAAGGAGCTGCAGCTCCTGGAAAGCCAGATGCCGGGAGGAGGAGCAGGAAGGAGCTGGCACCTAAAGTGCTGCAGGAGCTGCACGCGGCACTGCAGGCAGAGCATGAAGTGCAGGCAAGAGGCGGAGGAAGCCCCGGCAGGAGCCGCCAAGGGGCTGCCAGGCAGGCTGCCATGGTGGCTGGAGGAGTTCCCCCTCTTGCCTCATTGAGGCGGCCGAGCACCTTGGGGAGGCTCCGAGGCTGCCTGTCAGTCAGCGACCACCTCCGTTTGTAGAGAAAGAGCATCCCAGGTACAAAGGCTTCTACCCACACCTGTTCCTCCTTCCATCACTTCTCGCAGAGACGCTGCTGAGCACATGCTCTCTTTCTCCCCCTCCAGCCAGGGCCCTGTGGAGACAGGGCCGCCACTCTTGAGGGAGGGAGGCGGGTGGGTAAAATTGACTGAATGCCCCCTTCACATGGGAAAGGTAACTTTGCTGCCATTTCAGTGGTGATGCACAGAATCCAGGCATGATGAAACCCAGAGGCAAGGCTTGTGGCACCTTTAAAAGTCCCACAAAGGAGAAGGGCCAGACCGACATCTTGCTAGCACCCATTGTATTCCTTTTACAATGAGCTTTGCTACTAGTTCTTGCATAATTATCAATCTGACATCTGATAGTACAGTCTTCCATAACAGGTTAGTAGTTCTTAGGTCTTAGGCAGTTTGATGTGGGCGGATGTGATACTTTAGGTACCTTGACCCAAGCCATTTAGAGGAGGGGTGTCAAACATAAGGCCCGGGGGCCAAAACCGGCCCATCCAGGGCTCTTACCAGGCCCACAAACAACTGGTATGGATGGAAGTGTAAACTACATCCCCTTTTATGGTATCCCTTGGAAAAAACCTAGTCTTGCATGTGATTAAATACATTTACGGGGGCTTTTGAGGGTTTCTCAGTAAAACAATTGCTTTCACTGCTAGGAATCATTTGCTTTTGTTTGTATTTTGAGTGAAAATTAATATTATTAATTGGGTTTGCCTGTGTCCTTTATAAAATTTATATCTCTGGTACCTGGTGTTACGTTTTATGGTACACATGGCCCAGCCTGACAAAGTGACATTTATGTCAGATCCGGCCCTCATAACAAATTAGTTTGACACCTCTGATTTACAGCTCGAAACCCACACTTTGAATTGAGCCCAGAAACAGAAGCGGTTGACAGCATTCTGGATTGGAATGTTCATTGTGTCTCGTGTAGATACAGGGGCTCCAAGGCACATGTGAAGCTCCTTCCAGCCAAAAGCCCTCGTGTTCACCTTAAGGAAGGGAGTCTTCTTGACTAGGCTCTGTCTCTTTTTTCTGAGGCTCAATCTACAACTTTGAAAAAGGTACCACAGTCATCTAAACTCTTTTATAATGCAACTCTATCTAGAGTTTTCCCAATCCAGTGCAGACTGGAGGAAGCCTGCACAGGATTCTATTGTTACACCTGTTAATGCTGATGTTTCACACGGAGGTCTGTATGACTCCCTGCTAGAAGGCCTAATTCTAAAACTATCATAGGCAAACAGGTGTTACAGGTAAACTTATAAACTCTGAACACCATGTTCAAAAGAACTGTTAATCAGAGCACATGAGAGTTTAAAAGAGAATGATTTAACTGAGAAATCAATGATGTGCATTTTAATCAATTAATGAATTGAATAGTGGGCATCAATTTGCATGTTACCAAAACCTCAGTTTAATTATTTATTTTAGACAAATTTCATTTAAAATGTACATAGCAGCTTACAAAGAATGAAATATAAATCCATCTAAAACACTAACCTTTTGTTTTGAGCCTTGAGAAAGATGTTAGCTCTCTAAGACAGAATCCAGTATGGTGAACTCCCTCTCCAAAAGGAACAAGCCAGGTATCATGGATCATCAATGATCTGAGTCCAAAAGACTATCTGTAAGCAAGTTTTAAACCCAGTTTGGAGTTTTAGCTGGCACCAGGTAGTGTCAAAATATTTGTGATTTTAATTTTCACCCTTTTCTTGGTATTTTTCTATGTTTAGTATTTTCCATCTTTTAAAATCTATATATCTAATTCTCAGCAGTCCCCTCTGCATGCAGATATTTCCACTGGTAGAGGGCACACTCTGCTCCAACAGATTTTACTACAGATTCAGGAACTCTGGGTATGCAGAAAAATCCAAAAATTATTTTTAAAAACCCTTGTGGAGGGTTGAATCCCCCCCAATACCTTTTGAAATGGCCACCACAGGGATCTACTCCAGGCCCTGCCCCATCGACAGTGAGAAATAGACCGGCTGATAGCCAGAGGAGGTGGAATAAACAAAAGCAGAACTGGATCTCGGATTGGGAAGGATTCCCCTGCAGTAAGAATGGCTAATAGCAAAAGGTTTGGAGCCAGTCCTGGAACTAGGATTGCTCACTCCAGGCTGGGAAATTCCTGGAGATTCTGTGGTGAAGTCTGAGGAGTGCAGAGTTTTTTGGGGGGGGGGAGAGAAGCGTCAGCTGAATATAATGCTACAGAGTCCATCCACTTTCTCCAGTGGAACAAATCTCTGTTGTCTGGAGTTCAGTTGTAATTCTGTGGGATCTGCTGGTCCCACCTGAAGGCTGGCAAACCTAGGCCTAGCAGCACCCTCTGGGTGCCTTGATACTACCTAACTTGCATAATTCAACTACGTCTGGCTACTTGCTACTGTTCAACAGCAGCCACCCTATGAAAGTCAGTGCAGTCTAATGTTCAGAGCTTCAGAGTAGGGTTCATAAGATAGACTCAAGTCCTTCCAATACATGGGAAAGAAGGTGCATCTACTTACAAGCCACCCCCACCCAGCCATCCACCTAAAAAAAAGTGGCGAAAAGTGGCAGAGGTTTAAATTTAAATTTAAATGGCTCATGAACTGATATGAACTGGTTCAGTTTGCAAACTGACCTTTCAGTTTGAGGCTTGGTTCATGGTTTAGCCATGCACTGAACTGCAAAAATACGGTTCATGTCCATCCCTATACATTAAAAAATCATGTATGGTCAAACACAACAGAGGTAGTCTGGTGGGAAGGATCTTCTGTTGTGAAAAATATTGAGATATTTGGTTAATGTAGCAAACAGAGTTTTGCCAAGTTATAGAAGTGTGATATTGAGTGCAGTTAAAAAAAAAACCTCCCGAGAAATATATTGTGCAAAAAAAGAAAAGTAAAATTACATTTATTCAAGTAGATCCAGTTCACATTCAGGTTGCAGCCAAAAGAAGAGAAAGAAGCCTAATATAAAAAGTACTTTCCCTATCACAAATGGCCAGCTTATCTGGCATCATGTGTGTGGATGAGACCATTGTATCCACAGGAGAGACCTGCAGAGACATCTGTCTTCATGGATGGTGATGTGAAGTGAGTGAGAGGACAAAGGGAGGACCTCCCAGGTATAGAAAAGGAGAGGCATCCCATTCAAGGAGATAACACCTGTACACGCTTAGCGTGATGTAGTGCCCCTCAATGTCCAGGCATGCTGAGTCACTCACCCCAACAAAAATCTATTTGGACAAGCTTTAGACAAATTTTTAGGCAAGTTGCCTCTCTGAATGAATGCCTCCCCTAAATACTAAGAGGCGCTTTCCCAGCATTTACAATTACTTGTGGTTAGAATGCCTCATAGAATGCACCCTGCTCCCAGGTAAAGAAAAGGAGAGGCATCCCATTCAAGGAGGTAACACCTATACACGCTTAGCGTGATGTAGTGCCCCTCAATGTCCAGGCATGCTGAGTCACTCACTCCAACAAAAATCTATTTGGACAAGCTTTAGACAATTTTTTAGGCAACTTGCCTCTCTGAATGAATGCTTCCCCTAAATACTACGAGGTGCTTTCCAAGCATTTACAATTAATTGTGGTTAGAATGCCTCATAGAATGCACAACAATCACTCGGTTTTGTATCATTTAAATCTCAGCAAATATCCCAATTTCTAATGGCTAACTACAGAGTCAGGGTCTAAAATCCATTTTGTTCAAAGGTGGAAGCTGTAACTGTGCAAATCCAGGGCCAAAAGGTACCAGATTAACGAAAGCAATAGTCCTTTCCTGCTGTATGCTACTTACAATGCATTTCTATGCAGTTACACCTAGTTTACATGCACAGAAACTGCATAGAATTACACCATTAGCAATTGTCTCTGCTAACCTGTCTCTGAACCTGGAACCTTCACCTAAACATTGTAGCTAATATCTACTGTTGTACCTATTCATGAAGTTGTCCAATCCCATTTTGAAAGCAACTAACCACTTTGAAACCATCTAAACCATTGTAAATTTCATAAACTAATTAGGTGTTACTTGCACTGCGTTGAGCTTGTTCTGAATCTATTGCTGATCAGTTTCTTTGGCTGACTCCAAGTTTTAGTTTTCCCAGACCAGCGAAGGAGATCAGTATTCAAAGGCAGCCTATTTGATGTGCATCAACATCTGCACTGAGGTGGTCATCTGGGTACCATGGAAATAACTGGATACATCTTTTGATATGCTTTGGTATACACTTCCTCATCTGATGCCACCATAGTTATATATTATATATTGATGTGGGTATGGGCGTGTTTGTGGTTTTATACGCATGCAGACACACACACACACAACGCTTTCCTCAAAACTTGACAATGAACATAAATAAGGAACAACTAACTTAATTATGCTATTCATACCCCATCCCCATTTTTTTTAAAAAAAATTATTGGTGGCGATCAATGGAATAATCTCATTCATGCAGGTGTCCGACAAAGGTCTCTGTGTTTAATTAGGCAACAAACGCTTTCCTTAACAATTTCAACAAAGCGGGGGGATGTTTCCATCTATAATTCATGCATTATTACGAACATCGAGGAGCAAATCCAATACAAGAATAAGTGCTGTCTCAGCTGTGTAAATGCCACTTGTTTTCTGAATGTAATAAGTGTGATGTTTACCTCAAGAAATAACCAAATAGACAGTTCCTTTTCTGTATAAGTAATTTGCAGAAGGAAAGAGCCAGCTGCATTAAAAAGTTGCTACTTGAATACCGATGATTCCTTTCCAACATAACCTATGCTGTCGGGAATTAATAGCTAGAAAGCCTGGCTGTTTTCAATATAATGTATTTGCCACATATGATCACAGAATCCTCATGTGTATCTGGGAAATGTCCAGGTTCATTTGTCTGCGATAACAATGTCTTGAGGATATGCAATGTTTTCCGAGACGAGATTTCAGTAAATTCTAGCCTTCTGCCAAAAATAGGCAGTATCTCAGCAAGCCAGACACCTGGGAATGGACTGGATAGTGTGTGAATTGATTGTATTGTCCTTCATCAAATACAACCTTTTTAACTTTGATGCTCGGTCATGGAATCACTGGGCTGGAACAGACCGGAAAGCCATCAAAGTGGAATGATTCCTGTGCAATCTAGACCACTGCATGCCACAGGCAATAAACCAGAGCAAACAAGTTACACCACAGGAAGGGGACACCAGAAAAGATCGCTCCAGATGGCAATCCACACAGCACAGTCACCTGGCATTGCACGGTTGTAGAGGAACAGTGAACATAGGATGAAGAGTATTCCAGCACAATCTAACAGCAGCAACAGCAGTATTTATAAAGTGCTCTTGGGATATTCAAAGCAGCTCACATATTTAAGGTTCTAGTTGTTATGATGCTGGTTCTTACAGACTAGGGTTGCCAAGTCCATCTTCCACCCCCAGCGGGGGACTTTTGCGGCGTTCCTGGAGGGGACCTTCTTGGTCTTCATATCACATCACTGTCATGTTAAGAAGGACAAATTCTGTCTTCAAGAGTTTAAAGGAAGATAGCCAGGAGTCCCTCTCTTTAGTCATAAGCTCTATCTTTCCCCTTCTGATAATCATTCCCACAATGTTCCATGTGTTTTCACAGTTCCCTACTATGTGATTTTCAGATTTCATTTTCTTATTTGCTGCCCCACTGCTTCTCAGTGTCCACCAGCCTGTTGTGATTTACATCATGTTAGAGAGTAGTGGAATGCAAAAGATAATATGAATTCTGGATTACTTTCTTTTCTCCCATTCTATAATCTTTTTTTTTTTAAACACACCCTGTTCCTCCATTTCTCCCGACATGATGTCAGAAAGTCAGCAATGCCTCCTCTATTCATCTGCCCTGCT
Organism: Gekko japonicus; assembly: GCF_001447785.1. Taxonomy (NCBI): domain Eukaryota; kingdom Metazoa; phylum Chordata; class Lepidosauria; order Squamata; family Gekkonidae; genus Gekko; species Gekko japonicus. The sequence continues at coordinate 435,508 of NW_015170897.1, read as the reverse complement.
GCTAGCATATCAAGTAAGCCAATATGCATATTTTTATGCATGTATGATTTTTTTTTGAACACGAAAGCCAGTTTTGCTACATCCTTATGTTCACTTTGCTCATTTCTGTGTCACCTTACAAACTGTGCATAATCTTCCAATAGCAGGCAATTGCCCCTTTAGCAGGAAGGCTCGATTACCTTTCAGTTTGGTTCACAGGTAATGACCACAGGAGCTAAACATTCAGTGGAGTCTTTATCTGATTATAAACAGCTCAAGCACATCCAACTGTGTAAAAAAGAGGTCCGAGCATGCATAATTACATGCTGTTTTCTTGTAGCTTCTATTTTTCCTCCTGCTATCACTGAAATCTTCACATTTTGGATTGGATCCAGTGCAGCAATCCCATGGGCACAAGGTCTTCTGCATGTGAAAATTGACTTTCTTGGCTGCCCCCTTCCACAGCAGCTCAAAATGTCCCCTTAAACCCTGCTTCCTTTCTGCCCTGGATCCAGCCCTTTGTGTTGAACTTTGCTCCTTTGGTTGCCTTAGGACAGTGTCTTTTAATGGTTGCTAAGCTGTCTGGATCCTGATCCATTTCCACATCTATATGGCCTCATGGGACTTGTAGTTTATGTCTCTCTTTCTATCCTGTTCTTCCTATCCATAATTAGAAACAACGACAACTTTGCAACTAATAAACAGAATGTGTCTTGGGGCTTGTTGCAATGCCATATTCCTGGCACACAGCACCTGGACTGAGAAACAGAAGGAAAGGAAGCCAAACAGTCCCAATTGAGGATAAATTTTTGCAAAATGGTGACAAACTGAAAAGCAAGCAATTTTAATGAAGCAAACATGACCCTGGGAGATATCATCCCTGCTGATAGAGAAGATAGAGTTGGTTGACTACATAAGGTGCAAAAGTGTCTGCAAGATGGAACCTCCAAAAGCACAGACCAAGTCATAACCCTACAGGTCAAGTTACTTCTAAGCAGACACAAAGATGCTTGCCTTGGAGTTTCAGTTGGACCTCAAACAGCAACATTAAGGTGTTCAAGTGTAAGTATGGAGTTCAAGCTAGATAAGATCAATTGTTTGTGGTGAGTTTCTTCTCATCCCTCCTATTTGCTAGCATCAGTCTACAGTTCTATGCTTTGACACCATGACAAGATCTAGGCTCACCTCACAAGGCATTGATCTGCCACTGCTGTCCTTGTACCAAAACCGATGCTGTTACCAAAGCCTAATCAAAGAGATGGGTCCCTTCTAAGAAGGCTCTCTATTGTTACACTATCTCGAATGCAAACAAGTTAGTCTTCTTATTCCTTATCATCACCATTGCGTTGTAACAATTGTTACAAAACTTTATATTGAGTGATACTCAAGGCAAACTTTTTTAATATTCAGGCAAAATGTTTACAGGAAGCTAAACTCATTTTGATAAAACCAGGAACTGTTCCCAGTGTAGTGCACACTAGCCATTTTCTTTAGGCTTATTTATGGCCCATTAATGATTTTGTTCAGATTCTTCAATATCTTAATGGAACATGCTTGGATTTTTTTTAGTGAATTGGGTAGTTGGTTGTGTTGATTTTTAATTTTAAAGAGAACTGTCTATACCTTTTCCTCTCTTTCCCCCACCCAATCAGGATGAAATTCTGGGTGATAGTATCAAGGAAGCCTCCCTTTCAAATTAAGATATTTATTTATTTTGCATTTTATTATTTTATTGGGGCATTTTAACTGGCTTTTCTCCACTTCGTGTGGACTCAAAGTGACATACAATGTCACCCCCCCACACACACACAGACAACAGAAAACCATTGAATTCCATGAAATACAAGTTACCTAAAAACATAATTACTAGCCTAAGCCAATCCACTTCATGAAGAAAGGGCAGAGTAGTTAGGAAAGGCTCAGCCTTTAGACACGGAGGCCTGCAGGAAAGGAGAAACTGCCCCCGGAAGTGTGTCAGAAGGCCCGGCTACTTACCCTCCTGCTTCATCCTCATTCCCAAACGGAATGAGGATCGAAGCAGAGGGCGGGGTAAAGAAGGGGGCGGGGCTTCACCACGTGACGGCCCCGCCCCCTAGAGGTTCTCTTCCGGAGCTCCGTACCTGAGAGCTCCCCCCCGACTAGAGCCCTGCCTAAAAACATAATTACTAGCCTAAGCCAATCCACTTCATGAAGAAAGGGCAGAGTAGCTAGGAAAGGCTCAGCCTTTGTTGGAGGCTCTCTCCCCAGACATGGAGGCCTGCAGGAAAGGAGAAACTGCCCTCAGTTCACAAGCACCATGAAAAACATAACTCTTTTCTGGCTCTATTCCCCTCTGCCTTAAATTAGGATGAAATTCTCAGGGACTGCAGTGCTCACTTAAGACATTTTCCCTTCCAAATTCTAGACAAAAAGAAGAAAGTGTCCTTAAAATTCTCCCTTGAGGAGCCAGTACACAAAAATGGGGATGTTACACCAGCTCTGTAATTATGTTCCCAAAGCATACCTTTGGTTCATGCCTCTCCAGTTGCAAGAATTGCACCCAGACAAGGAATGTTCTTGGACCTATTAATATGATTGTATTTGTTTTGCAATTGATCCATTCTACACCTGCCACCCCACCCCCCCATACACACACTATTTTCTTCTAAAAAGGCTTGCTCGTATAGCTATACTGGCACACTTTCACTGGCATATCAACACTGTCCTGTGTTGCCAGGTATATCTTTCTGACTGATGTTGTGCTGAATTGGTAAAAGATAATTAGTACAAGAGCCAGTGTGGTATAGTGGTTAGAATGGCGGACTAGAAAGTGGGAGACCCAAGTTCAAATTTCCACTCTGTTATGAAAGCTTGCTGAGTGACCTTGGATTAGTCACTTTCTCTCTACCTCAACCTACCTCACAGGGTTGTTGTGATAATAAAATGGAGGGGGGGGAATGGAGCTGTAAGCAACTTTGGATCCCAAATGGGGGGGAAAGTGAGGTATAAATACCTAAATGGATTTAGTGTGAATAAGACACTTTCATATCATCCCAACTTCAATGTTCCCCCAGTACAGCCAATGTACACATTTAATTGTCAGTCATCTAACTGATAAATCTGAGTAAGATTGTACACCCATGTGGAATCCAAAAAATCTTAGCGTGAATGGATTCCAGAGCCCTGATAATTTCTTGCTGAAATAACAACCAAGTAATTATTATACCTTACAGACAAACCTATTTGTGGGGGCATACATTTCCATGGACAAGACCACCATCATCAGATTCCTGAAGTGGCTACCTATGTGTTTAGATATCCTGATTACAAAAAAGAAGGGGACAAGTGGGAAAGTTAATTCATTTGTTTTTAAGTGAAGCCAAAAGATCAGAGCAATGCAAGAGACAGCATGATAATCCCGCAGAACACAAACAAAATCCAGTCAAATTAATCAGATCCAATCCGTGTGAGTGGGACCCATTCCCAGCTAGAATCTGTTGGAGATGAATGGTCATCACAAGCTCGATCCTGTAACTAAACATCTAAAGAGGCACAAACAGAAGGAAACTCTGCTTGTTCTTCAAAGTGAATGGCTCCCCTCAAATCACATGGCCATATAGTTTTCCAGCTGTTGAGGAAAATCTGTTCAGAACTCAAGCGTATTCTCTATGGCAGCCTTATGGCCATATATTAAGGGGCACAATTCACTGATTCAACATCCATCAGAAACTCCTCAGCAATTCATTTTTAATGGACATTGAAAGGGGCAAAGTTTTCCAAATAGGTACACAACAGCAGACTGAAGTAAGACGAGTTGCAGAATGACAGATGACTGCTGGATGGTGGAGAGGCAGACACTCCTTGGAAGCCCCCGGAGGTCTGTCGTCTTCTTCTTTTTTCTGAAGGTGTCCCACCAAGGGTGGTAAATGCATTCTGGTGTAGAGTAGCAATGCTGCCTATGTACAAACAAGTTCATTAAAATTGCAAGCGCCTTTAGCACTCCATAACAACTTGCCCGAAGGTTAACATTTATTGTTCTGCACTGCCAACATAAAGCTTTTATGGGGCACATTTATATGCTAAATTGCCTATTATGTTAAGTTGTAAGTTTCTATTTAGCAGCATCAGGAATAAGATTTGACTATAAGTGTTGAGATTTTATTAGCGCTGTGCCAATCTTCTTAATAGCTCAAACTTCCTAGGGGCACAAAAAACCAGCCCCGGTTTCCCAGCCCAAACCCAGTCACTGCATACTCCATAGAACACGCTTACGCAAAGGGTGCTTTTTGCAAATAGCTGTGATAGAAGTTTAAAAGGTAGTGCTTTGTGATTCTGGTCACCATAGAGAAATGAAAGTACTTCATTGGAACTTACCCACAAGCAAATGCTAAATGATGACAACACTTAAGCGATTATTGCAGATAAAACTATCTAAGTAATGACCACTTGCTAACTTAACGAGCCCAAAGTAACACAGCTGAAAACACCCCCAAGAGCTGAATGCATACTAATAAGGAGAACTTGCAGGGTCCTATTATTCAATTACTTGGCTGGGCCTGACCTTAGAAGACTAGCAAACACAAAGATGGCAGACGAGGCACCGACAGTAAAGTTTTTGAATGAAAAAAGTGACTTTGTTGAAAGCAAGTTTAAGAAAAAGTATTAAGCACATTCCAGACAACATTTAGGAATGTTCAGACACTGGTTCAGCTCACTGCTTATGATCAGGGAGCTGACTGTTCATCAAACAGTTTGACTAATCCTGACAAGCTCAAGCCAGTTTGGCAGCTACTGCCCTCACGTATTCCACCAATACAGTCAAAAATAGTGCATTTGGCAGTATTTCATGAAGGCACATTATCACACAGCTTGGTGGGAGTCCTGTTTCCTTTTGCCCATCACAGACCTGCCATCACTGCACACCAATGGCAGCCAGTCATTTAAACAGTGAGTAAATCAGTCAGGCAGTAGTATAAATAAACACTGTATTGTTTTTAGAAGTCCCACTGTTTGGTTTTCAAGTCCATGTTATCAAGTTTATTTCACACATGTGCATTTTCTCACAGGCTTGTGGGAATCATAGTTCCCCTCCAGCAGCATCATGCAGCTACCTGTATCCCTAACAAACTTAAGCAAAGTGTGGAGCACTAAGAACAGTTTCTAGGGGAGAAGTTCCATTGAAAGTCTATGTTTTTGGGGTCTGGTTCACATGGGCCCTTAAATGCATGTAGGCTTAATCCAGGTTTTCCAAAACATGTCTTGATCCTTTTGGGGTTTTTTTGTACTTTATCCTTTAAAACCTTTAAAAATCTGTTTGCCTTCAAGAAGTCAGAGGGTTTAAAGATTCCATATGAGTCACTCCCTTGTATCTTTTCTCTTGTAGGGACTCAAACCCCCATTGTGCCAAGGGTAACGTGAAGTGTACAGGAAGCTAAGAGGTGAGCAGCAAAAGACTTGTGCTGAATCTGATAGGACATGATCTAGAGGCCATTTCCAAATCTATGGGGTGGCAGTGATGGCAGCAATAAAAATTTTCTTCTCCACCTTCCTTGCATTGGCTGAATCCCATCCAGGTGGTATGAGGTCTGCTTGGGAAGCCAGAAGTCGAAAACCGTAACTCCCTGTGACCTTTTCTCAATTATTTTCTGACAAAATCATTCACATCAAGTCCAGCTTTGATGAGAAAGCAAATGCACTCTTGGGAGATGCGAGTGTTTGGGATACCCTACTGGGTATATATAGCTTGCTGTGATGCATTCAAAGATGCCGGGAAAATGTTGAGGGAAGGGGTATTATCTACTCTGACTCCTGGCTGGTGCGGTAGAGTGGAGTGAGAAGGGTAGTGGTGTTAAGGGGTGGTTACTGAGTGTAGTAGCCCCAGGCAGCCTCCCTTGTTGAGTCGTCACTGCTAGCAGTTTAAATGCTCATGAAGACGGAGTTTCCATCCAATCCAAGATGACTTTTTAAAAAGCAAATAAGATAATACAAAAGGAAAGACAGTGACTTTCAGATGCAAAGGCTTGGTGGGGGGGAGGAGATGAGATGACCTATTTAAATTTCCCCCCAAACCTTCTAAAGAAAAAGGTTTTGCTAATGCTCACTTTAATCAAAGTTCTGCAAGGAACTTAAAGGTGACAGGTCAGCAAAGACAAGCTTATTTAAAGACAGGGCTTGAAGAACTTAAAGGCTAAGGGACTTAACAAGCTTAATCTCCTAAGGAATTATTATAAATTATATTAGAAGTTCAATCCTTGTTTATTAAAAAATCAGATTTTTTTTAAAATTAAGAAGTTATATGCAATGACAGCAAAGTATTAAAACCTTGACCACTTCACAAGTGACATTTAACTTTTCACATCATCCTGGTTGGCTAATTTCTTTAGATGCTTTATTTCACATTCTAAATCCTGGCCGGGGGGGGGGTTGCTTTTTTTTTTAGATGAAAACAATATGCCTTGGTTTTCTTGTTCAGTCCATCCACAATGATAAGTAAAGAAAGGACAACATGAAGACCATGGCATTTGATAAACTAGGTGATTTTTTAAAAATATAGTTCAATTCTCACTTGATTTCATCTTTAGCTCATTTCCTAGGCCAACCTGTTACAAGAAATATCCCAGCAATTTGAAGAAAAGCAGAAAGAGTTGCAGTGAAACAAATTAAATGTCTTAGGGAAGTGTTGTGTATCCTTACCTTAGACCCACAGGAAATATTAATGCAGTCAAGCGGTGACTGTCACGATCACCTGCCTCGTTCCTTTACCAGAAATTCTGTTGGGAGTCCACTACCACTATTTCATATTTATGAAGTGCCTACCCAACTAGATGTTATACCAAAAAAAAGAAGAAGTTCTTTTTTAAATGAACCTAGACTGCAGTCTCACAGTCCAGAAGAAGAATACCAGGAAGGGAAAGGATAAAAACAAAAGGGGACAGGAATAAGGAGAGACACAGATAAGAGGTCATGCTTGGCTAGTACATAATTACTAATAAGTGATTAGCATGGCAGAGCCAATACATTCAGTAACCTGGGATATTGCCTTGAGAGACAAGTGTAGAGCAGGCATGCTCTGTTCTGATCAAACTGTCTGCTAACGATTATGAACAACAAGACTCTCTTTTTTTGAAATTAGGTCAGACATGTTCTGTTTGTGCTTTCCCCATTCCTATTCCTCAGCCAGCATTTTTGTATATGAGGAGGCATAGCTCAGTGGTAGAGTATTTGTTGGCATGCAGGAAGTTCCCGTAGTTAATTCTGGGGTGGGAGGTGGGAGGGAAGGTGGCATGGTATAGCCTGATCTCATCAGATGTCAAAAGCTAAGCAGGGTTGGTACCTGGCTGGGTGGACCACCAAGGAAGGCTCTGCAGAGGAAGGCAATGGCAGACCTCCTCTGCTTCTCACTTGCCTTGAAAGCCCTTTGTTGGGATCGCCATAAGTTGGTTGTGACTTGATGGCACATATATATATCTGTTACGTGATGGGACAGACCTCAACCTGAAACCCTGGAGAGCTCCTGGAAGTCCATGTAGACAATACTGACCGTGACCAAGGGTCTGACTAAGTAGAAGGTGCAGCTTGTATCTCTATGCTAATTTCAATGCATTTTTCATGTTCATCACAAATATTTTGCACACACATGTTGGCTAACTCAGCATTCACTCTACTGTAAACACTTTTCCATGACTGCCGTCCTCCCCATTCCACATCCAGTGTACCTGACAGAAACAAAAGTAACTTACAAAAGGGGTGCTTTCCTTGGTTGACCCAGTCCTGGCTCTGGGTAGTAGGGAAACAGGATGCCTTGTCTTTTTAGTGTTCCAACCTTATCAGTTTTGTCTCCCTGACTGATTCTCTGAAGTTGACTGGGTTCATGTTAAACTACCATCATATTGATACCTGGTTCCATCCAGTTATTCTAGCATGCAGCAACACAATGAATACTGCCAACTGCCCAAGCACAAAGCAGCACATACACTCTCAATGCAATTCTTTTAAAGAGTGTATGACTTACCAATGATGAACTTGGGGCATACACAATTGAAGCAAGCCCGGAAATCGCGAATGGGAATTGCCAGTGGTTCTCTGGTTCTATGCCAGGCTGAGCAGCACCAACTGCACAGAATACAATATTGCTGAAAAGCATATTTGTTTTGAATGGTGAAGAAATTGTTAATAAAAATATATGATGTGCTTGAAAGTAGGCAGTATGAGCAGAGTTAGTCTGAGTTCTGAATACATTATTTGCAAAGACTAACATTGCTAAATCAAATCAGATTTACTATCCTCATGATTTCTATTAATCTTGGTTAAAGACAATTACTTCCAACTTTTGCTAGGAATGGGAACTATTGTTTAGGGTCATGTTATTCCTGCCTACTTGCTTCCCTTGTCCCGCCTAGCTTTACCCTTTTCTACATGCTCCTCAGCCTCCAAACATCCACCAAGATCCCTTCCTTGTAAGTTGCAACTTTTTGTTCTCCTTTCCACATTAACGGTGCAGTCCTAGAGAGAGTAACACCCTTCTGTGACCCTTGAAGTCAATGGGCTTAGAAGCACACAGCTCTGTTTAGGATTGCACAAGTAGATCGAGGATTATCCTGGGGCATCATAACATCTAAAAAGTGATGCAGAAAAGCCTTTTGAAATATGCCCTTAGATGATTCCATCAGCTCCACTGAGTTTGTCATTTGTTAACTCCATAGGTATACTTGCCGAAGCTTTCAAATAAAGCTATTATTGTGAAATGAAGTCCCTTACTGCAAAGTATCTTATCCTGAGTTGCATTCATTTCTGAATGTTCACCATTAATATGCAATGCAATAACAGATATCGTAGACAGAAATAAGCTACTACACCTGATTACATTTTACATCTCACACCAAAGCCGTAATCATTTCAAGAAAATGAATTACTCATTGAGGAGACAGATCATACACTGAATGAGATATATTACTTACTGAATTCCATATATCACTTAGTACATCCGATAGATCACAGGAGGAATGGGGGTATATCACCTGCTGAATGAGATATATTACCTTGCTGAGCCCAGATCTATCACTTGAATTAGATGCATCACCTTTTGAACCAGAAACATCACCTACTGAATTAGATACATCATCTGCTGAATCTAATACATAGGATAATAAATCACAGATACCACCCATTGATTCAAGGAAATCGCAATAAATCTGGTCCCCGGGCGAATACAATGTGAACACGACCAGCTTCAATAAAATTATATAATTGTGCAAGAGAGAGAGAAAGAGAGGGGGCAGACAGACAGAGGGATTAAAAACACAAAAAACTCTTCCTTAGAACTGGGACGATAATTTCCACTCTGCAGCAGTTTCCCCCCAAATTACATTAATAATTAGGATAGAACAAAGAGAAACATAGCCAGATCAACTGTGCAAGCTTTACAGAAGCCACTCAGACACCATCTTAATGTATGGATATCAGAAGTTAGCCTGCTATTGAGACCCACTCTCCACTGAAACTTAAAACTGGGCTACTGAACTTCTACCCCAAAGCCTGGCCCTAATGGCACGATAGTCTGAAACCTTTTAATCTCCTTTGGTTTCCAATGATATCATTTTTACTTGTTGTTTCTTTAAATTATTTCTTATCCATCTCTCCAGAAGACTGATTGAGATGACTTATAGCAGATTAAAAACATCCAAAATGATAAAAAGTTAACCAACAACTGAATTTACCGAATAGCAGCATGAAATCATAAAAACAACCTAAAATGTGTGTGTGTGTGTATGTGTGAAGTGCTGTCAAGTCTCAGCCAAATTATGGAGACCCCCAGCGAGTGCTTTTCTCAGCAAGTGAGAAGCAGAGGTGGTTTGCCCTTGCCTTCCTCTGCAGAGCCTTCCTTGGAGGTTTCCCTTCTAAGCACTGACCCTGCTTAGCTTCCGAGATCTGATGAGATTAGGCTATACCAGGCTGCCTTCCCTCCCAACCTAAAATAGCATATGATTAAAAATAACAGCAAAGCAGCCAAAGAGTTGGCAAAGGTAAAATTAGCAGTCAAATTAAAACAAAGAAATGGAAAAAAATATATATGAAAAATGACAAAGCAGGTAACAACAGTAAAAACAATGGTCAGAGGAGGAGAGCCTCGATTAAATGACAAGGGCCTAAAAGCTAATAAAGTCGGTGTCGGGTGAACTTTCCATAGATGGGTGCCACCTCGCAAAAAGCTCTGTCTCCGGTTGTTATCTACCACATGCCCATAGCTAAGTGACAAGGGCCTAAAAGCTAATAAAGTAGGTGCCGGGTGAACTTTCCATAGATGGGTGCAAAAAGCTCTGTCTCAGGTTGTTATCTACCACATGCCCATAGCTAGGGAACACAAGAAGCAGTGCATGATATGAAAATCTTAAATAGTGGGCAGAGTGATAAGTAGGGATGTGCATTCAGCATTTCTGAGTTGAATTAATACTCCCCAGTAGTTCAGCAGTTTAGGAAAGGCAACTTCCCCCCAACACTTACCGTCCCAGTTGCTCAAGCTTCGAGTCTCAGAAGACTATAATCTGGAAATCTTGTTGGTCCTTAAGGCTCTCCTGGATTTGAATCTTGCTTTTCTACTACATATATGGTTGCCAGCTCCGGGTTGGGAAATAACTAGAGATTTTGGGGGTGAAGCCTGAGGAAGGCGGGGTTTAGGGAAGGGAGGAACCTCAGTGGGGTACAATGGCATAGAATCTACCCTCCAAAACAGCCATTTTCTCTAGGGGAACTGATCTCTGTCATCTGGAGATCAGTTGTAAGTCCAGGAAATCTCCAGCCACCACCCGGAGGTTGGGAACCCTAACTACAGACCAACAAGGCTGCCCACCTGAAACTATTTTTACTTGTTATGCACAAGAGAAGCTTCCCAATCTTACCTGGGCATAGTTCCCTTTGGGACATTTTACTAGGAGCAACACAAAGCTCCTTTCAGTTTTTTATTTCCTGTGCACTAGCTACCCCAAATGGATACATGTATTACCTGTAAGGATGGGCATGAACTGGAAAAATGGAGGTTTGTGGAGGTTCATACTTCGGGGGGTTTCACAAACCCCAAACCGTGAACTTCCACGAACTTCTCCATTGCATGAATCAGTTAATGTTTCAGAATTTTGTGGGGGGGGGGCACCCAGAAATGAGCCCACCGGCCCAACCTCTGGCTCAAGACAGCCTGATTGAGCTCCAAGAGCCTGCTTGCAGGGAGGGCGGCATATAAATTGAATGAATGAATGAATGAATTCATTAATTAATTTAAAGACCAAAATCTCCAGGTATTTCCCAAAGACTTGACTGACCCCTCAGAGTGAGCGTTGAAGTTTTTTATAGGCCTTTGGCACCCATTTCCAGGTGGAGCCTGCCCATATAAGGGCATATAAAGCTTTCAGGGCTCACTCTGGGAGCTCATTTGGGTCAGGCCATGGGCTGGCAGTGGACTCTGATGGCATTTAAATGCCAGTTGGTGCTTTGAGAACTTGCCTGGTCTGTGCCAAACCAGGGTTTGTAAATCGGTTCATGCTCATCCCTAATTACCTGTCATCCCCCCAATATGTGCCAATTTCTGTGAACAGGGCAACACACGTATGTTTCCATGCATGTACAGCTTTGGTACGTATAAATGCATATCTTCAAAATTTGAATGCTCCATTTGTGTGTACTATAAAATTTTCTGGAATCCAACAGTCCTTTTCTCTTTTGAGGAATTCGGAACCGGTGTCTAATAAATTCCATTTTTATCAAAGAGAAATTTGAAGAGAGGAGGAGGTTCTACAAAATTTCAGAATTCCACTCTGTAGATACTCAGAAGCAGGCTTTGTTTTCCCAAACCTTCTTATTCTGCTAGAAGTGTAACCCAAAACAACAGCAAAGGCCAAATTTACAAAAGAGTGTGATTTCTCTTCAAAGAGAAATTTATCAGTTTAAAAGAAGGGAGTGAAGAATCAATGGTTCTATCTTAAAAAGTGAATTTTGGAACAAGAAATCCCCCCCCCTCCACCCAGCATTAATGGAAATATATGTTTCCTTGGTCACGCAAAATGATGACAGCACGTATTGGGAAGATCACACCCACTCCCGTTATTTGGTGCACTGAAATCATGTTTGAAAAGGGTTCAGTGACAAGAGGCCAAAATCATATGTTTGAAAAGGGTTCAGTGACAAGAGGCAACCTGGCATTTGGGTGGCTGCATTTGTGGTACTTTTCCAAGCTGCTTTCAGAGGAAATTCCATGAGTGCATTGGAGGAATACTTTCTCCCTCAACCCTAGGAAAAGAGGAGGGGGGGGGGAGCCTCTGATTAATCTGAATAGAGCTTCATGTGTGCAAAAAAGCTTTTGGTTATGTCATAATAGTTTTAACAAGGAGTGTCATTTCTGGATGTTATATACTATGTGGCCAATCCCAGACACAACTGGACTCTGAGGTGCATGGTATGTTTCTAGAGCGCTCTCTAATAAATGGAGATGACCTAGATGCTGGCATACTTTTTAAAACAAAGTCCTTTCTGTGACTTTGAAAAACTTAACTCTTTTTTTTTTGACTTGCCGACCTTGAGGAAAATACATTTACACTTCTTAGATACAGTCTAGTAAGAGGCACATTGTGTGAATTCTCGTCTTTTGTTCCCTTAATGGAAAACAAATGTGTCTCCTCCTGAAAGCAGATGAAGGGATTTGATCAAACAATTGCATCTGTCCAAGGAAGGAGAGAGAGTGCAGATGGGCAAGATGGCTGCCTTCAAAAAGAATGGATTTACCTGCACAATGGGACTATCAGTGGCTATAGGAAGACAAAAAACATATAAAGTTCATAGATCATTCCCCGCATAGCCAGAAATATAAAGTCCTAAGCAATTTATTTGTGGAAATCTTATATGCTAGCTTTTGCATTTCTATAATACAAAGCAATACAGATACCAAGATGTTTAAATATACATTTGCTTCCTCTGCTCACATGTCATGTGAGGTTAAGAGAAAGAAAGATAAATCTAGCATTTGACAGCAGAATTACCACTTAAGGTGAAGGGGGTGGGCTGGGCTGAACCAATTGTAGAGGGAACAAAATGGCATTAGTAGGTGCTAAGAAATCATCATGAATACTGTAGCTCCATGTGCCTCAGGCCATGCCAACTGATGGGAAGTTTAGGGGCAGAGATATGAGGGGCCACGATATTGCACACCATTATGTTACTTCACAGGACAACCTCTAGGAATCACCAGAAACTCTATGGTAGGTTTTGGATGGTTCTTAAAGCTACCCTCTGGCACTTCTGGGTTTTCCCTGAAAGTGATGTAACAATGCACATGATGCAACCTGTTTTAATTTTTCTCTCTCTCACTGAGGCTTGGAGCAGAGGCGGGCAACAGAACCTGGGGGCAGGGGATTCCCCACTTTGACTAGGGGCCTGGCTAGCCTGGTTTTAGGTGGAGACCCTTCTTAACTGGCAGTCAATTCTGCCTTAAGCTAAAGTCACTTTTCATGATCTCAGAGAAGAGGAAAAGATATTGTGTCCACACCAAAATGTAGACATGGATCAAAAAGAAGTGAAAGACCCCTTCAGAGCAACTAGCCAGTTATTCAGCTCTTCACCATAGGCTGAAGATCAGCCCCAGAGTTTTATCACTCAGAGTTTTATTCACCAATGGGTGCTATGTACTTTGATGCACATGTATACAGGAAATCGTTGTGGATGTGATAGCTCACTCTGCAGTGTGGAGCCCCTATAATGAACACTCAACCAGGGCAACGATATCCACTTCTAACAGTGCCATCTTAAACAGATTTAACACATTTCTAAGTCCACTGAAGTCACTGGGTTTAGAAGAGTGTAACTCGGCTTAACATAGCACTGTAAATCTTTCCCACAATAAACTTTCTAAAATTCAGAGCTTTTTGTGCCTGATTTTGAACATGCTTGACAGCACCTCTTTGCAACCAGCTCGTATTATTACCGCCTGACCACAACCCAGTTAAGCTGGGCTACTTAAGTTAACATGGTCCCTTAGCTCCTATCCGCTCTCTCCTGCTTAACTGCGTTGCGGGCAGGACTGCTAATATGTTTCCTTTTCTGTTTCACAGTGGAGCAAGAAGGGTAGGGGGAAGATTCTCTGTTCACTCTATAAGTTCAGAGCTGTACATTTGATAATCCTTTCTACATAATTCCTAATTCTCATGCAATGCCATTTTTCTTCACATTTGTTTATTCAAGCAGTATTAATTATAATAGATAAAACTAAATACAAAAAAAGAGAGATTTCCACTTGGAAGCATGGCAATTACAGGCATGAATTAGTTTTTAAATATCTAAGTCTGAAAACATTTTATGATTGTTTGGTACCCAGCCCCGGAGTTCTTAGAACTCCTTGAAGTAATTGGGGAGCTCTGTTGATGTAACAATGGGAGGATTAGGACCATTGTATTTCTTTCTGGATTCATTTTCCCCTCTCCCTTTCCTTTGAAAAAGGTTTTATTTTGAAATCACATTGTCCAATGACAGAAAAGGGGCACGTTTAGATGTTACTCCCATCCACTTTCTCCATTCAGAGGAATCATCTGAGTAGTACATGGTCTGAAGTCACAGAAATGAGTCCATGTGTAGAAGGCAAAGCCTTCTCCCAAGATCTTAATTGGTGCATGCACTTGTAAATACATGGGTGATCCTCCGAGTATGTGGGCACCAGGTACTGATGAGCTGATCATTGCAAAAGAGGCCTTAGAAAACTGAACTTACCTTGCTCACAGTCTCTAGTAGTGGTGGAATTAAGCATCTCCTATGATCACTGAGCTTCTCTAGAAGTTCAAAACAAGTGGCAATCCAAAGAGTTTTTATCGGAGCGGGGGGGCACTAAGAATGGTAGCTGCTTTTGGGACATATCTGCAATTTACAGACTTGTTTGCATTGTGGATTGACCCAGCCTGCCTTTCCACTAGAAAGGAGAGAAGAGAGTGTCCTCTTGGACCACCAAAAAGCTGTGCTGGCTGTCATGGAACCTGTATGGACAAGAGCTGTGCATGGTGGGAACTGTAGTAAAATGAAGAATTAGGTGAGATTGAGTGGGAAAGTTCACTGGATCCAACTAATGTTCCCTCTAAGCTGTGGAGTCTTGTGAGCAAAAATCCTACTTTGTGAGCTACTGGAATTAAAGTTTTGAGCCAGCGATTTGGCTCCTGCATAAATCAGTTTGCTCTGGAGCCACCTCTCCTGAGCTAATACAAAAATGTGTGAGCCGAAGGCTAAAAAACTGTGAGCTAGCTCACACTAACTCAGCTTAGAGGGAACACTGGATCCAACCCATTATATCCATCTAAGGGTCATCATTGGGCAGGGCATGTATTTTAAAGTTGGTTACATATGAGACCATGTGCCATCTTTGCACCTGCACAGTTGGTGACATTCATTGCGCCACACATGCTCAGAACGTACTGGCTTGAACAACAGTCCCCAGACTGAAGTGTGAATGTACAATACAATTCAGTTAACATAAATAACAAACTTGACTTTGGACATAATGTAGGGTGGCAATATGAACAAGGCTGGATTCCACATAGCTTTCCTCCCTGTACTGTCCCAACAGGCTTGAGACAACCAAGGAAAGCATCTTTGTGGTAAGCTAGTATTTTTTTGGTGTGTGTATTGGGTGTGTTGGGTGAATGGATGGTGGAGGGAAGACAGGTATGGAGAAAGCAGTCTGAGGGCTTGTATGCACATAGTATTTGCAGTTGGATGAACAAACAATAAACATAAGTGAACACCAAATCAGTCCAGCAAAATTATCAAGCTGGCTGGGTTGACACACTTTTTGATTTAACTTTTTATATTATATAACGAGCAATGCCCTCTGGACTTACCCAGGGTGACTTCTGCAGCTGTGGGGCTGGGAAGCAAGCACCGGGGGGGATTTCCCCTTCGGCTGCTTGGCAACTGCCAAGGGCTGCAGTGACTGGCCTGAAGCAACTTGGGTAGCCAATCAGATGTCCTGGCCTGCTGGAGAGGGTGTTCACTCCGGTCCATCCTTCCTGCATTTAGAGAGCTACAGCTGGGCCAATCTTGTCAGTTGGCTCCTGCTTCACCCAATGCTGGATCCCTGTCCTACGATATGCTGACGCTCCTACAATTGTACTCAATAAAAAATATGGCCTTCTTTTCTCCAAGTCAATGTGATCCGCTTGTTATTCCTCCCTCCCTCTCCCCCCCTCCACCCCACAAAGATTGCAAGGAGCAAGAGGAAAGGGGAAAGTAGTGTGCAAATATGGGCATGAGAAGAATTTTGAATTCAAACTCAGATGATTACAAGGTATCTTTTTTTCAATAGAAAATGCAACTCACAAGTTGCAAACAAATTATGATCTGAAAAGGGGGAGGGGGGAATCAAGATCCCCCTGATCCCAATCCATAATTGACTTTAAAGGTTCAAACCGGCACCGCAAATGGCAACAGGAGCCTTTGGGTTAAGCTGTGGCAAAGACATATCCCAATCAATCTATTTGTCAATGAGAAGGCAATCTGCGTACAGGAAGAAACAAGGGCTTGTATCATTAAAATGAATGAGCATGTCATTTGATGCAGGAGGAGCATTCTGTCCAACATTCATGATGATAGATCCTAGTTTTTGCTCATGTCTCCTGTTTTGTCTTACCATCAATAATGATGCCCAGGCACAGACCTTTTTCAAAGATTTTGCTTGTTGCAAATGAATTCTGAGTTGTTGCTGTAAGAATAGCTCCTTGTCACAGCACCTCTAGTTCACAAATCTTCCAAATGGATCTGAAAGAGTTGGTGAAGCTGAAAACAAGGATCAGAGAACTGGAAGATTAGTGCTGTGAACTAGAATCAGCTAAAACTAATTTTTACTGGCAGGCTATTTACAATTAAAAGGAGCTGACCTGGAAAATGATTCCTAGCAAAATAGTATATGCATAGTTGGGTTATTAAAAAGAAGAATGCACAAGTTCTGATATGCCCTACTGAATACTCAATGTAATTTCAGAAGCTGTTCATCAATTCCCAATTGCAAGAAACACAATCTAGATAGGTATTTTCCCCATCTAGGTTTGGTCCCCCCCCCCCAAAAAAAAATGATGAAAATGACATCCTCTGATTAGCTACAGGAAAGACTGCAAGACCTCTTTAGAATTCAAATAATAGTGACCAAAGCATGTACCTCCTTGTACCTCCTTGATGTTCCTTACTGTGAGTGCATGGAGAGAAATTCTATGTCTCTATTATTATCTTTTTAAATCCTGCCCTTTATTCAAGGAGCTTCCTCCATTTTAACCTCAACACAAACCAATGAGGTAGCCTAGGCTGAGAAGGACAAGGTTACCCAGCAAGCTTAATGACTGCATAAAAAATGAACCTGGTTCCTTTTGGTCCTAGTTTAACACACTAACTACTGGCAGCCCTGGGGATACTTGAGGCTGCCGGCTTCACCAAGGGTCTCGTTGCACCCATTGATTTGGGATCTATCTCAGGAGGCTAGACATCATGAGAACTATAGCTCCCATAATGCCTAGCTACCCTGAGAGCCAGTTTGGTGTAGTGATTAAGTGTGCAGACTCTCATCTTGGAGAACCGGGCTTGATTCCCCACTCCTCCACTTGCACCTGCTGATGTGACCTTGGGTCAGTCACAAGCTCTGGCACAGCTGTTCCTGAAAGAGCAGTTTGTGTCAGAGTTCTCTCAGCCCCACCCACCTCACAGGGTGTCTGTTGTGGGGAGGGGAAAGGAGTTTGTAAGCCGCTCTGAGACTCCAAGTGAAGGGCGGGGTATAAATCCAATCTCTTCTCTTCTTCTTAATGTATCAGTCAGTCAGTCAGTCATTTATTACGGCAACAAGCCATAGAACACACATGCTTAAATATGACATTCATATAACTGAATTTAGGACAGTAAAACAAAATTCTATAAAAATACAGTTGAGCGTAATAAGTAGAAGAAGAACATAAAACAGAGACTATTAGGCAACTATTATTATACATTTGATTGTGTATTTCGGATGCAGTAGCATGCTACCCAAAGTTTTGCCACAGTTTCGGTAATTGTCCGGTTCCCATCAATTAACAATCGGTTACATTGCTCAGCACCTGATTGTCCCACCATATCTGTCATAAGAGGAGTAATATATTTGTCACGGATCTTGTTATACCAGTTACATCTGAGCATCATGTGCTCAATAGTTTCTATCTCTCCTGAGCCGCATCGACAAAGTCTATATTCAGTGGGGATCCTTTTGAATCTGCCCTCAAGCATCGCGGAGGGGAAAGCCTCACATCTGGCTAATGTGAAGGTTTTCATAAACTTATGAGTATCAAGCTGTGATAAATAGGACATGGGTCGCAAGTGATATTTGACAGAATCTGGGGCTCTAAAATTAGGACATCTACCGAGATCTGTCTGTCTCTCCATGTCCATCATTCTCTGTTTTAGGGCTGATTTTGCTACATCCCAATGCATACTCAAAATCGCTTGGGGGGAAAAACCAAGCTCATATAATTTATTATGAACTGCTCTCAGCCATTTAGATTGAAAGTTGGGGAAATGAAGTCTTCAATCTGTTATACTAAAAATCCATGAACCTTTAAACATTTTAAAAATAATTTAGTCAAAGAACTCAGTTCGAGCGCGTTCCCCCAGAAAAAAAGCCCTGGTTAGCGTGTTGGACTAGGATCAGGGAGACCAGGTTCAAATCTACCAGTCTGCTACTAAAACTTGCTGGGTAACTTTGGGTCCATCACAGGATAACTCAGCCTAAACTTACAGGCTTGGCTGTAAGGATAAAATGGAACAGTGGAGAATGATGTAAACGACTTTTGGTCCCCAATAGGAGAAAGGTAGGGACATAAATAAATAAGTAATAAATAAAAGGCTTGCTCGCCACCGATCCAAATGTTTGAAATGGGAAGTGTAAGAATTAGGTAATGTGTGAAGTGACCATGAATAGTCATATTTCTAGGTTATGATTTGAAGCTGCCTTGTATGTAGACAACTGGACCATGTCTGCTCCAGGGGTTGCCAATCTTTTCTTTAATGAGAGCTACTCCTGAGTAATACCCCAACCAAGCTATTTCCTCCACCCTCCCCAGCATATTAACAAGTTTTATTCTGTCCTAGAAACAGAGCATGTTTTGGAAGCTTATCAGAAATCAAGCGATCAGCTAAGCAATGCAAAAAAAATCCTATGAAATAAAAGCTTTTTAAAAAATTAAAAACCTAAAGAAATATTTTCCTGGGTGTTCTAGGGGATGCATGAACAGTTGGCAAGCAGCTGGAGAAGCTGGAGAGCTACCTGTTGGAGACCTCTGGTCTACTCTAAGTGGCTTCAACTCTTCAAGACCTCTGAGGCCTTTCCAAGCTCTGCTGAGATCCTTTACCTGAAAGTATCAAGAAACTTCTGCCTATGAAGCATGAAATTGAGTTTAGATGGCAAGCAGTACACACACATATTTAGCATTCAAGTTATAACCACTCCTCCCGCACCCAAAAATGCACTACCTAAGGCTCTTTATTAGTGAGTATCTTGTACCTATCAAAGAACAGTTACTGACAGATCATTCCAGCAAGCTAATGTACTGAACAGTTTCACTATAATTCTGTGAATAAAGCAAGTGTCAACAGATTAAGTGGGGATTAATGAGTCATGAGTGAGTTTAGCTCTCTGTTCTTTAAAAAAAAACAAAAAAAAAACAGGAATGGCCAAATGCCCATGATCATTATTAACCAAGAAAGAAACACGGAGAGAAGAGAAAGACAACAGTGACTTTGTTAGATTGCTATTTTTGCACTCATGAAGTGTTAGCTGAATGTTCAGCAACTGTGTTATCCTCCAGAATAGACTTCTACTTCTGGGACTGCCTTTGAAAAGGGTCTGCAAACATATAGTTGATGCAATAAAAGTGTCACTTTACTAGCAGGGGTCTGCCACCTGGGCATGTAAAAAAGTGTTAGTGTAAGCTAGAACCTACTCAGAGATAGTCTGCCCCTCCAATACTGGAGAACCAAAGGATTTAAGATCCCAAAAGGATGTCCAAGCCCACCATGCAGGAAGAGGCTCTATCTATTAGAGCCCAGAATCTCTTGAACGGTCCTCTGCATCCAGAATCTCTGCATTCACCCATACATCTCAAGAATTATGGATGCAGTTGATCTGATCACAAGTCCAAACAAGAAGAGAAGAAATTGGATTTATACCCTGCCCTTCACTACCCAAAGGAGTCTCAGAGCAGCTGACAATCCCCCTCTCCCTTCCCCTCCCCACAAAAGACACCCTGTGAGCAGTGTTCCCTCCAAGCTGAGTTAGTGTGAGCTAGCTCACATTTTTTTAGCCTCCAGCTCACACATTTTTGTCTTAGCTCAGGAAGGATGGCTCCAGAGCAAACTAATTTATGCAGTAGTGTGGCATCCTCTTATTTGGGGAGGACTGGTTTTCTCTTTAAATTTATACGTTGTGTTTATAAACAGGGTAGATTCGGCTGCCACCAGGAATTTAAACAAATTCCAAATCTTTTCTCATTAGCTGTTGGTAAAGTGACCTCGAGCCTGGGCTTTTCAAGGGTCTCTGTGGTCCTGAGAAAAGATTTAAACTGAATTCTGGAACTCAAACAAAATGTGATTTATTGAATAAAATGTTAAACATAAATAAGTTGTTTGTTACCTATAACTGTTTAGGGCAAGAGAAACTGGGAAAATTAGCTGTCAGGGTATCACACACAGTCTTTGGTCACAAGATTCTTCTCTATTAAGAATCTCTAAGTAAAAAACAAACCCTTTGTGTTTGTGTCCTTTATAAAGTTTATATCTCCGCTACCTGGCATTACATTTTATGACACACATGGCCCAGCCCAACAAGGTCTCATTTATTTCAGATCCGGCCCTCATAACAAATGAATTCGACACTCCTGCTCTAGTGACCTTCAGCCCACATATAGATCCTTCCCAGCTGCTGCAATCACAAGGGTGTGTGGAAAGGATATCATGGAAGACTCCATCAACGACTTGGATATTGGATAAGTATCAGCCAGATTCAGATTCTTGGGGAGCCTATTATCCATTCAAAAATGGACCCAAGAGGTATTCGTCCAGATTCCAGCATCTGAAATTCCATTTGTTGGTTCAGGCTACCGTTCTTATAGAGAAAACACAGGTGAGGCCAAGAACAAATATCACATACAGTGTACAGGTTTC
This sequence comes from Gekko japonicus, assembly GCF_001447785.1. NCBI lineage: Eukaryota > Metazoa > Chordata > Lepidosauria > Squamata > Gekkonidae > Gekko > Gekko japonicus. The sequence continues at coordinate 414,358 of NW_015170897.1, read as the reverse complement.
ATGTACAAGAATCCAACAGCAAAAATTAACATGCAGAAGGCATTCATATCAAAGCAATCAACTATTTATGCAGGACTTTTTTTTTTTTGGTTCATTTTGCACTCCTTAGAAAATTGAACCAGTATGCAAAAGAGAAAAAGAATCTTCAAGTCAAGGAGACTTAATTCGTCTCTTCTAGGAATTCCCAACTTCACAGATTTTTTCTCTCTCTCTTACAGGCAAGAGCAAATTTGCTTTGAAATAATTCCCCTTCAGCATCTTTGCCCTTCTTTGGGGAGCCTACAAGGCAGTTCTGAGAGGTCACATTCTGCATATTCAGTGCCAGTAAGAGGAAAGAAATTTAATTGCAAATTTACTCATATTGCAAATAATGTTTCTGAAATGGAAAAGGGGGTTAGCTAATAACTCAGACACTAGAGACAATGGCAAACAGAAAAAAGCCTTGTGCTCGACAAGCAGAATAGTATTACACACACATAAACACAACATTATATTATATTATGCTTTTGGCTCAAGGTCTTACATCCAGCTTCCCTTTTTCCATTTTAGAAACATTATTTGCAATTCAAGAGAGAGAGTGAGATTAGAAGGGAGGGGTGGATAGTAGACCTTGAGCCAAAAGCATTCCAGATCATTGGGAGCTCAAAACAGTATATTTTTGGGGATTAATACACAAGCAGCTGCAATGGCTTGTTCATCACAGAAGTGCTGATACAGAGAGTGGAATTTCTTTTTTTCAGAAAATTCTCTTTCAAAAGAAGAATTTCTCTTCGATTTCTCTTTGCAGTTTTTTGTTATACCTCTATGAACCTTTCTGTAACTTCAGCCCTTGCAGGGTTTTCTGATGTCACACATCGCGGGTACTCTAGCAGGACAGTAAGAAAATGTGAGAAGACATTCCCTGTCTCTGACCATCTGCAGAATTAAATTCTGAACCTCCCTTCCTGACCTTCATCTCTTTGAATTTCTCTTTTGATAAAAACAGAATCGATTCAAGACAAATGCTGGTGTTTTTGTAAAAATGAGAAGACAAACTGGATCTGGGGGAGAAATCGGGTAAAGAAGAATTACAAGAATTCCTCTTAACAATGCTACATCATAGCCGCATACTACCACACCTAGAGCTGCCCAGAAGTTAGCTAGAAGAGAGACCAAGAGGCATGCATAGTTAGCTACCCAGTCTTTCCAACTCCACATTTTGCCAGGTGACCCAGATGTCAGAGATGATTAGCAGGGGATTTTTCTTCCTGGGGGAACACACCAGAACAGAGTTCCAGAACCTCTTCAGCAAAATTCTTTTAAAAATGTTTAAAAGTTCATGAGTCTTCAGTAAACAGATTGAAAACTCCCTCTTGAGAGTTCCAGCAACTATTTATTTTTTTAAAAGGTCCTGGTGACTAGGGTTGCCAGACCTCTGGTCCAGGCAGGGGTTCCTCTGATTTTGGGGGCTTCAGCCCACCACTGGCCAGCTGGAAATCCTAACCCTGAACAGGCATGTTACGCATGAACACCACTAGCACGATGAAGTGATGTCATCATGCTGAGGACATCATGTGGCAATGTCCTAGCATTTTGGCCAAAACCATAGAGTTTTGCCCCAATTGCTAGGGCATTGCAATGTGATGCCCCCAGCCTGATGACAGCACTTCCAGTTGATGTCATCATGCCGGTAATGTCACCCCACCCTCCCACTCTCTGAAGGCTCTCTCCCACCCCTCGCCGGCAGAAGATTTGGATCTGGCCACCATAATGGTGACCCTTCTGGTCTAGGCAGGGGATTCTCTGATTTTCGGGGCTTCAGCCCACCACTGGCCAGCTGGAAATCCTAACCCTGAACAGGCATGACACGCATGAACACCACTAGCACGATGAAGTGATGTCATCACGCTGGGGACATCATGTGGCAATGTCCTAGCATTTTGGCCAAAACCATAGAGTTTTGCCCCAAATGCTAGGGCATTGCCATGTGATGCCCCCAGCCTGATGACAGCACTTCCATGTGATGTCATCATGCCGGTAATGTCACTCCACCCTCCCACTCTCGGAAGGCTCTCTCCCACCCCTTGCCGGCAGAAGAATTGGATCTGGCCACCATAATGGTGACCCTCATGCCCATCAGGTCATGATGTTTCACTTCTGAGCACCACCAAAGCAGCTGACTAGAGTCGTGGACATAGAATGTAAGCCTCAGTGCTGCTAACTCATCAGAGTGATGGGTGTCACCAGGAAGGCCAATAAGGCATGAAATATCCTAGCGCCTTCCAGGTAAAGATGAGTGAATGCTCCCTGTTTTGTTTCTTCATATGTTGAATGGTTTCATTTTTCTGTTTTTCACTGTTGGTGTTTTTAAGTAATATTTGCATCGTATTTCAGATTGGGTGTACCTGAATGGACATGCCTACTGCAACTCCTGCTTGTTTGCCAGGGCTTCTGAGAGGATATGAACAGCAGGCATCTTTTTGGGGGGGGAGGTACTTGGGGTGTTATTTGGTTTTATCCGTAATGGTTTATTAGTAAGCCACCTTGAGCCAGTAGGAAAGGCAGGGTGTAACTAATAAATCAATAAAAAATGCAGAAATAACATTTCTGAGACAAACTGGTTGTGAAGAAATAGAAAATTGCATGTAAGTAAGCCAGACAAGGAGCTGCGGTGGCTCAAGTGGTCTGTTTTTCACTGTTGGTGTTTTTAAGTAATATTTGCATCGTATTTCAGATTGGGTGTACCTGAATGGACAAGCCTACTGCAACTCCCACTTGTTTGCCAGGGCTTCTGAGAGGATATGAACACCAGGCATCTTTTTTTGGGGGGGGGATAGAGGTACTTGGGGTGTTATTTGGTTTTATCCGTAATGTTTGATTAGTAAGCCACCTTGAGCCAGTAGGAAAGGCAAGGCGTAAATAGTTTAAGAAATCAATTAAAAATGCAGAAATAACATTTCTGAGACAAACTGGTTGTGAAGAAACAGAAAATGGCATGTAAGTAAGCCAGACAAAGGAGAATGGTTCTGCTTGCCCTCCTTAAAAGCACAATCAAAATGGGGATTTGGGGTTCAAAGTAGCAAGGGGGAGAAAGCCGAAATAAGCCGTGCTTCTACAGATGGTGAAGTGAGAGCAGAAAGCACTTTGGCGACTAGTATGGATGGTGCATTATAATATATTCTCTTGCATTCCAGCTGAAATGACTCCTTCGCGGTGGTCCTACTTTGCATTAAAGATTTTAATTCTCCTCTGAAGTCAAGCAAGGCATGTAACAAGCCGAGACTCAAATATATGATGTGTTTTACATTCTGACTTGGCTTTTACTCTATTGACTGCATCGACTAACAGACGGGTTTGTTTTTCCTCTAATAAATTGGTTTGTTAATTAAACATATTGATTTGCTTAAGTTTACCAATCGATGCAGGTATTAAATACATGAGTTTCGATGGCAGCTTAATTAGTGTGTGTATGAAATTCATTGATTCATGATTAGAGTATATTGCTTTGCATGTGCTGTGAGCCCTGTTTACCCGAAGCGGAGTCTGCTGTGATTAGTATTTGTTGGCATTTGAAACAGATGAAGCTGCGCATAAAGCGCGTTCTGTTCCCTGTACGCCATAATATGTTGCCATAATTTCCCTGAGTGAATAGTTTGAATTAAGCATGACAGACTTGTATAAAATAAACATTTAACGCAATGCCATGTGCAAATTGCTTCGTTGCATGCCAGCAAGAGAGTTAACATTAAAATATATATACTTGAACATTATTCTGTTGGAACATAGATTCAAGAGCATGCAACACAGACTAGCTAGCATTAACACACTTTAATAATCTTTTGGCTGAGGGATCCCTAACCTTCTTGAGCCTGTGGGACTAGGGGTAGGCAATTTTTTCTCTGTGTATTTTTCAGTTCGGTTCTATTGGACCCCCCCCACCACCAAAAAATGTGGGATTTGCAAAAAATACCAGGTCCCAATACTGGTAAAGTATTCAAATCCGGGATTTTTCAGAAATCCCAAATTTTGGGGGGTCCAATAGACCCAAGAAGAAAAAAATAAGAGGGGAAGCAATGGCAAAGCCACAAAAAACAGCTAGAGACTTCTGCTGCTCAACTGTTTGGAAGTGACTTTCTTCTGCAGTCCCTTTAAACAGGGCCCATTTAAAGAGATTGCTGAAGATTTCTGAAAAACAGCTGAGCTGGCAGGGAGCAGCACCTCCTTCAACTCTCTCCTTTTGGCAGCTTTGGGCAGTCTCTTCTAAATGGGACTGCACAAGAGAGTTTGAAGCTGAGCTGGCAGGAAGACTGTTCTGGATTCTTGGAAAACAGCTGAGCAGGCAAAGACCAGCACCTCCTTCAGCTCAGCTTTGAGCTCTCTCCTCTTGGCAGCTTTGGGCAGTCTCTTTTAAATGGGACTGCACAAGAGAGCTTGAAGCTGAGCTGGCAGGAAGACTGTTCCCTACCAGCACAGCTGTTTTCCAGATCTCTTGAGCAGTCGCTTTAAACATGCCCTGTTTAAAGGGACTTCAGAAGAAACCCAATAAACAGCTGAGAGGGCAGAAGCAGCTCCAGCCTCTCAGCTGTTTTTCAGGCTTTGCTGATATGAGGGACTGCACTTTTAAAACCTTAGAAGTGCTATAGAAACAGCTGAAGGACTGTGAAGGGTTAATTCTTTACAGAAACAGAGGGCCTTGAGTGGCAGACTGCTCCAAGCAATCTGATAGGTTAGCATAAGCTGAGCAGAGAAAGTCTTGAGAGAGGTGCATGCTGAGTCAGATTTCTGCCTTGACTGAGTTGAGTACTGACAGTCTGATTTCAGCCTTAGCTGAGAGCAGTTTTACACAGACAGGAGAACTGGGAGCAAGCTGGCAAGGAAGTTTGGGAAGTAGACAAAAACTCCCATTTGGGCCAAGGAAAGGGGATAGACCTTCTACAGAGAGAACAAAATTTCCCTACCCAGTCAAACAGGGAGTTAAGATGCAGAGATCCCTGGTCTGGTCTGGTTAGAAGCTGCCTTTAGAGTCAGCTAAAAACTCAATCCCTGATTTCACTTGATCTTTCCCCTCTGTTAAATAAAATATTTCATTATTTTTGAATTTCAGAATGCCTCAAGTGCCATTTAAGTTGTTGTTAAAGCATGCTCCTAGTCTTTCCCCCAGGTTCCTGGGCTGAGCCAACAGCCAAACTATATGTTTACAGGGTGGGACAGCCAGAGTTCTTCAGCAAAGAAGAAAACACATTACTAGGATAGCTCAGACAGTAAAGGGAAAGAAAAAGGAAGGGAAAATCTTGCCTCTGAGGGAGAGAAGTGGACGGGACCATCATAGCTGATCTGGGTAATTCCCAAATATATCTGGGAATGAGGGGGGGAGGGTTCCCTGGCTTTTCTGAAAAATCCCAGATGCCTTTGGGATGCCGAAATATATCTGAAAAATACTGATAAGGTATATTTTCTGCTCAGATAGATCCCAATGCATACCCCTATGTGGGACTTTCTGGAACTTTCAGAGTGGGTAGTGAGTACCGTAACAAGATGGCTACCATGGGGGTGAGGACAATTACAAAATGTTGGGAGGTTCTAGGGCAAGCATCCTATGATTGGGGCAGCTATTTCTGGATGGGTGCTGCCTGCAGGCACAAAAAACAATGCCTCTTGGATTTTTCAGAAGAGCTCCCTGTTCTGATGAGGTAGAGGAAAGATACAAGCCAGGAGACGCATCCTTTTGACCGGTTTTAAAATATATATAAAATGAGTTGTTTATTATGGCCATGGAGCAAAGAAGGGGAGACAGAAATATTCCACAACTGCCATGAGTCCATGTGACAATGCACATGTGTGAATTGATCTGTATTTGGAAAGGTCAGCGACCCTTAATGGATAGCAAGTTCTGCTGTCCCAGTAAGGCACACAATGATGCCAGAGGAGTATGACTCCACATAAACTAGTTTCTTTCCCCCATTTTAATAATGTGCTTTTCAAGCTAGCCATGCTAGCAGCAGAGTGTGTGAGTGCAGGGTGGGGCAGCTGAGAAAAAGCAATTGGACACATTTGAGTTGTTTGGATGAAGACAAAACAACCTGTCAGTCTTCAGTTTCCATAATCCTACACTTGAGGCGGATTTGAGCCAAACCAGCAGGTAACTGAGCACCCCAAGTAAAACTTTCATTTAAATTACCAATTCAAATTATCGTATCAGGAGTTGACCCCCCCATTTCTGTTGTGGCAGTGCAGTTTTGTGAATGATCTATTGTATCAGGAGAGGGTCACTTAATAGGTTCTCATTAAAATCTGATTTCGGTCATTTAGTGGAACAGGGTGACATTCATTTTTAATGCACCTTGAAACATTCAAGTTGCAAATGCCATAAGTTTACCAGTCTTTCCAGGATGTGTCTGCCCAATCAACAATTATAGTTCATGGTCAGACTTCCACACTACTACTGTACTGCTGGCTGTGCAGATAGAAAAGGTGGCAAGAAGGTTCTGTAAATTAACTACCAGAGGTGTCAAACTCATTTGTTATGAGGGCCGGATCTGAATTAGATGTCACTTCATTGGCCTGGGCCATGTGTGCCATAAAATGTATGCCAGGTAGTGAAGATACAAACTTTATAAAGAATAGCAGCTGGCAAGCTCTGAGTTGGTGTGTCCTCACTGCAAAGCCCCATGGGCTGGGGGGTACAGAGGAAAACCCACATGGGTGGACTGGAGAGCCAGTGGTGCAGAGCTGGAAAGATGCCCATATGCTGCCTGGAAGGGGGAGGCATTTCTCAGCCTGCTCCCGCCACCAGTGCTGTGAGCCTAGGGTAAAAACCTGAAGTGGATGGGCATTGTGATTTCTCCCCTGCCCCTGAGTTACCATGGAAGGGGACTGGGAAGATGTTGAACTAACCCCCTCACCTGTGGGACTCAGCCCAAGCAAAGTCCTATAAGGCAGTGGCCGCCTCTGGCCAAGGCCACCACGAGATCCATGGTGGAGCGAAGCTGGGGGTTCAAGCTAGAGATTGTCGGCAAGCCATTCCATCCCTGTGTGGTGGCAGCCATCCCAGGCTGCAGGCCTCCAGATCATCTGATGGGGGATACAACATGCACAAGGTCACATGTATTGCAGAGGCCCCAGGCCACCTAGTGACCAATACAGCTGGAGATTGCCAACACTACTCCCCCATGAGGGAGCAGCTGCCTATGGCTGAAGGCTGCTGTGGGAGGGAGGCCTAGCTGCTGAGTTGTGTGCTCAGTGGCAGGGCTAGGCCTCTGATGGGTGGAAGCAACTGCCTTGGGCCAAAGCACAGCTGCTGCATGGGGGGCATGAATATGTAGCAGCCCTGGCTTCCAGCAGGCCCCAGCAGAGGATCACCTGTGCCCCACCATGTGCAAATGCCGATCCCCATGGCCATCTAGGACAGCATACCCAGATCTGCAGGCCAAGCAGAAAAGCATGCAACCCTGAGCCAGCATGAATATGACTGTGGCAGCTCCCAAGTTACTGGTGAGGATGCCACTGAAGTGAAGGGGTTCTGCTTGACTGCTGTAGACAAGGTTGTTCTGCCATGCTGAAGTCACAATTGGGGTGGCTCCACCTACTCACCCCCCCCAAGTAGCCTCCTGTTACCTACGTTGCACAAGCTGTTCGCTGGCCAGATATGACCTCTGGATGGGCTGGTTCTGGCCCCCGGGCCTTATGTCTGACACCTAAATAATCAATGGTTATAATGAAATGGAATTGATGAACATCTTCAATTATGGGTCAAAAGGTTTCATAGACATAGATTATCGAATATGTGAACAGGAAAAGAGAGTTGTGATTTCAGTGGAAAAATCCTTTAGAATCTAATTGGCATGAATCAGGATACAGACATGTTTCTGCTAGATTCCAGCAACATTCATCAATAGCAACCAAATTAATGGAACCATTAACTTAAGTTCAGTTTCCAAGAACTTAAGTTAATGGTTAAAAAAAGAAAGAAAGAAAAAAGAAAAAGCTACTTTCTAATCCCAATCCTAGAGATATCACCAGGACATACACAAATATATACAGTCTCTAGCTTCTAGACTTGACATCAGAAGGAGAGAGGGAAAACTTACTGTATGCATCATCAGAGTGCTTTATGGTGTGGTGTGGTGTGGTGTGGTGCGGTGGTTAAGAGTGGCAGACCTGGTTTGATTCCCCACTCTGTAGTGGCACATCACAAAAGGCAATTTAATTTCGAGGAGATAGTGGTAAACCACAAATTTCTCCCTCTGTGCTTAGATTGCTCTGTGATGGCACCAAGTTGGAAGGGGTTAATAGGACCAGTGGTTTTCTGTTAAGGGATATTTTTCTCTAGTAAATGCACTTTTGTGAGTGAGGGGAGTGCACACCTGGCGTTAAAATGCAGGAGCTGCCTTATCTCTCAACCTTGGAAAGGATTCCATCTCACGGCTAGGCACAAGACTGTGTCCCCCCACACATACAGTATAATCAGGGCCAGCCCGAGGTTTTTTGGTGGCCTAGGCGGGGCTACCTTCTGGCGTCCCCCCATGTGCACCCAATTACGGGGTTGCCAACCTCCAGGCAGGGCCTGGAGAGAAGGAAGTCCAACTTCTCTCCCCCCCCCAGCTGGCCTCCCCGCCGCCCAGACTCACCTTCTGCTGCCATCCTCTGGAGCATGGCAGCCAGCCTCCCTGGCTCCGGTGCCCAGAAAGAGCCGCAGCCACCCCAAGCAGGGTGGTTGCCCGCGCACCAGCCCCGATGGCCCCAAACCTCCCGGGGCCCCACTCACCCATGCGGCTCTCCCTCTAGCCCACCTTGGCTGCGCCCCTTCCCCGCGCGGAGCTCCGCTGGGCAGCACTCCAACCTCTCCAGGCCGCTCGCCAGCCTGTCTGCCTGCCGTCCCTTTACTGCACAGCCAGCACCAGCTGCGGCCGTAGGGCCGACCCCTTCCTGGCATGATCCCAGTGGTGGCAGGGGCTTTTCCCAGGAGCCCGCCTGCCTGCACCACCAGAGGCCCCCGAAAGGCGATGACGGCATGAGCCAGCAGAGCGCACAATGCCCAGGGGTGCCCCAGCTTGGGCCGGCGCCGCTCAGCACTCTTGGTACATGTCTCAGCCCTCCCGCCTCCCCACCCTGCTGGGGGGGAGAGGAGGGCCATCAGCGGAGTGCTCCCTGCTCCCAAAGCACAACCCTTTGCCTTGCCCGACGGAGCACACAGGTGGCCCTAGGAGGAGAAGGGAGGCAACTGAGACCAGGGTGGAAGGGAGTGGCCAGGAGAGCCTGGACTGGGTATGTGTCTGTGGGAGGTGTGGGGGGGATTTCTGAGCACGCTGAGCGCTCTGCTTTCAGGGCGGGCTGTGATCTTTCACAGGAGGAAATGGTTGCACGCGGGCTTTTGGCAGGGGGCACAGTTCGGCGCCCCATCCAGGGCCCGGCGCTCTAGGCAAACGCCTAGTTTGCCTAGCTGGTGAGCCGGCCCTGAGTATAATCTATAAATGGGGGGTTCTCCCCTATATAAAATTGACATAAAGTTATATTAAAAATATAAGTTAGGGTGGGCTCATTTTCCCCCTTTGTAACTTCACCTCAGACCAGGCTACAGAATGGTACTGAGCACATTAGCTGACACCTAGGTGTCTGCTTGCTGCTATTGTTGGGGTTCCCACAGCTGAAAGGGACATGGATATAACTCTTCATCATTCTCTGTTTATGCCAGTAATTTATGAAGAATAAAACCATTTCCCTTCCACTACTGGTGTGATCATTACTTTTGAAACTGAGGGGGGGGGATAACTGCCTTTTGGCAACACACACTCCTCCACATGAAACCTGCTGAGTGACCTCGGGCCAGTCACAGTTCTCTCAGAACTCTCTCAGCACCACCTACCATACAAGGTGACTGTTGTGGGAAGAGGAAGGGTACACAATGGTAAGCGACTTTGAGACTCCTTAAGGTAGAGAAAAGCAGGATACAAAACACAACTCTTCTTCTTTACAGCACTTTTACTGCAGTTTTATATATTTAATTATTAGTATCCCACCTTTCGGCCCACTCAGGGCCACCAAGGCCTCTGATAGTGAAAGCATTATTAAACCATTTAGTAAAAAAAAATAAAAATGCAGCAGCACTGTTGTTAGTCAGCAAGACATGCAATGCTTTCAGGAATACCCAGTTGTTGCTTCATTTATTCTCAATCATTCTAGGGATTTTGAGGTCGGTGCCTGTCATTTGATAATAACGGTTTTGACCTGGATCTTACATACATATATATTTCTATTCTGATAGCTGCTGGTTAAGCAATTCTTACAACACAATAGCACCTATGAGCAAGTAGAGAAACAATATCTCTTCTAAAGTAATATATATGTATACAGAGATGAGGCGGGAGGGAAAGGAGTGTTTAGCAACAACACAGAGTCGCATTCTTCTAAGCCCACTGAGTTTATCACACCATCTCAGGCATGATAACTGATGGTTCAGACAGACTTTCATGGACAATAAAGCCTCTATCACATAAAATGAATAACTAAAAGCCCAGAATTTTCCCAACCACAAATACTTTGCTAACCAGTCACTTCCTGTTGCATTCCCTGCTTTCTGGCTATCATGGCTTATTGGAATGATATCATGAGAATACCTCCTCCATGCATAAAACATGGCAAATGGTATGTTGTATTAATTTTAAGAATTAAAGAATTGATAAATCTTTAAAAGTAAATATGTGGTTAACCTTGCAGAAAAGTGGTTTTTAGTTATTTTAGAAATATCATTTTTCCAGAATGAAAATTATGAAGGATGCTCAGCTGAAAAGGGAAGATTCATGTCTAAATTAAATTCAGTCCTATAGGGGAAAGTGTGGGGGTATAAACTGAGCTTATACTGCAGATGAACTGGGTTTAAGAGCTATCCCAGATCAGAGTTAGATGCAAGTGTTCAAGCAGGGATTTGATGGCGTTCAGTCAACCAATTGGCTTTACAGTAGACTTACCTATGAAAGACAGCTCATTCACTTTTCTTGTATCTGCAAATACGACCTGATTTTCTTTCACTGTATTGTAGCAGAAGTCCCTTCAGAAGAATCTAGGGGCAGAGCAGAAATCCCCCAACACTATCTTCTGAGACCAAACCCCCAGATAGGACTTGAACCACTGTAATACACTGCCCCTTAGCCCCAGTGCTGAAAGGCAGCTCAGTAGTATACTATGGCTGATATTATTAAAGGCCACAGAGAGATCCAGCAGAGCTAGCTGGGTCACATTCCACCATCTAGTTCTTGATAGAGGTTCTCAACCAAGGTGACCAAAACAGTCTCATTTCCAAATCCTGGCCTAAGCTAGACTGAAAGAGGTCCCGAAAATCAGTCTCCTCCAAGAACCCCTGCAGATAAAAGGCCACAATTCAGTCTATCACCTAGCCCAAGAATGGAAGATTGGAGACTAGCCAGAAATGTTCTAATATAGTAGGGCTCAGGGATGGGTTTTCTCCCCCCAAACAGTTCTAATCACTGCCTCCTTGAGCACAGATTGTACAGCTCCTGTTCTCAAAGAACCATTTACCACTCCGCTTACCCACTCAGCTAGTCCCCCTCTGGCAGCTTTTATCAGCCAGGAAAGATCTTGTCCATATTCTCAGGATTCTCAAGCTGAAAAGTAGCCATACAAATCAGACAAGGAGATGCCAAAGGTACATCATCTAGACACACATCCACACGCCGGCATCTAACCCAGAGTGGATCTGAACAATTTTGTCTCATGTTGCTTCTCATCCTCTTCCAGATGTCTATAAATGTCATTTCAAAAGACAGACATGAGAAATACTGGGCTCCTGGCAAAAGATACATCAACAGCAATGAACCATTCCAATGTCAGTCAAGTAAACAAAGCACTGCAGGTCAAAACCTACACTCCCAACAAGACCATCCATGTAGGCAATTTCCTCATGCTACAATCATAGGAGCATTTGCTTGGGAATAAATATACGCTGGATCAGGCTGCAAATGTCATACTGGAAAGGAGAAGTGCATGTCCTAAGGTTATGTCTACAGCCAACAGCAATACACCACTTGAGTTCCTTCCTGACACAGAGGGATGCAGGCAAAGGAAGGCATTTTCAGGCTGTACAAAAGAAAGCACAACAGCAGCAGCTACAACAAATAGCACAATTAGCAAACTGAAAGCTCATCAAGGATATTAGCCAAACAGTAAATCATGGCAAAATATAATTGTAATCTGCAAACAAATGTAATTGTTCTTTATAGCTGTGTGTTAAAGGATTAAATCCTCCAAGCAGAAAAGCACCAGACCTTAATATGGTTAAAAATGGTCTGTCTGTTTGTTTGTTTAATCTTGATACATTTTTTTTACCCTTTGATAGAGGGGAGGGATTGTTGTTGCCTTTTTCAAAAAATAATGACAAATTTTCTCTTAAAGAACTGCAAATGGAATTCATCGATATTAATCTTTCCTTGTGCTTTGCATTTCCAAGACTCTAAAGGCAACCCAAAGCTTGTAGGAAGAGTCTGGTCCAGTACTTGTAAAGCTAAATTTGGGAGTCTTCATGGTCGCTCTGGTTTCACTTTCCTCACACTGAAAATTTCCCATTAAAAATTTATTCTTCCACATTATGCTGTGTACATTGCAACCATGGGCGATTCTGCATCTGGCATTTGCTCCACATTTTCTCAACTGGGAGGGAAAAGTGCAGCTCAAAACCATATCCAAATACCTTGGGGCAATGCTGTACTGACTGCAAAGTCATCCCTGAACGGCCATAAAACAGCCATAAATCATCAAAGGAGATACCATAAAACTCGATAATCAAAGAAAGTCAGTGTGGAGGGTTCAATAAAATCCGAAGATCAAAGGAAGTGACAGCAGCCTGCAATGCAGAGGAGGATTTCTGGGTTTTGTAAGACAGCGGAGGGAAAAGCCAATGCAGAATCAGCTCATACGGCATAGAAATGGCATAAAGATGGCCTGTAGTTATCAATCTTGTAAAAATGCCATCAAAGAAACAAGAGGATCTCCAAAGACTGCAATAACATTAAGGTGAATTCAAACCAATAAGACTAGACAAAGGGAATGCAAACGCCTAAGTCACCCTTCCTCTGCAAAGTGACTTCAGGAGCCCATACATGCATTCTTTTTGACAGATGTAGCTGCCTCCTCAGTTGAAATGAAAGGGACACCCCTTGAAGTGAGATAATTCCATATGTACATCATAGAAGGATTCTCCATACCAGCAAGAGATCACTTAAATAGGGGTAGTTAGATTCCAGTCCAGTAGCCCTCAGATCTGACTGTTCAACGGCAGACCAATAAGGCTACCCTCTGAAACTTTTTAATTGGGGGAATTATTTATGTAATTTGTACTTCACTTTTCTCCCCCAAATGGGGATCTAAAGCAGCTTACAAAATACAATTTAAATGAATGAACAAAGAAAAAAAGTATAATAAACTATTACAACAAACACTGACTGATTCAGCTCGCCTCCTTTTCATTGGTTGCGAACAGAGACTGATTTTTCAGCCATCAGTTCATTGGTCAGTTCATGGGTGTTCTACAGGTTGCTTTCCCATATTTCTTACTAACCCTGCAGTACAACCAAATAGGCCTTTTGTATATGCACATTCTCACACAGCCTGATTAAGTTCTAACCCAACCCAAACCCCCCCCCCCATAGCTGCATCACTCAGCAGGCAATTGCTTATTTATTTCTTTATTTGGATATATATTCCACCCTTCCCACAAGCGGGCTCAGGGCAGGTTACAACAATAAATTACAGCAAATAGACAATTAAAAGTGAATAACAAACAATAAAAACAGTTGAAACAGTTAAAAGATAAGCATAGTAGCAGTTACATATTCAGCGATCTGAAAGCTGGGAACAACTGGGCCACGGCTGAACGACAAAGATCTTACCAATAGCCACCTATTAGTATCAGAACTGCAGCAGCTGCAGCAGGGAAGCCAATTAATGAATGCCCACCCACCACCTCACCCGAAGGCCTGGCAGAACAGCTCCGTTTTGCAGTCCCTGCAAAACTGTAATAGGTCTTGCAGAGCCCTGATCTCAATCGGGAACATGTTCCACCAGGTCGGGGTCAAGGCAGAAAAAGCCCTGGCCCTGGTTGAGGCTAAGTGAATGTCCCTCAGGCTGCGGACAACCAGCAGATGATGGTCCATGGAGTGCAAGGCTCTCTGGGGCATATATAGGTAGAGGCTGTTTAAATATACACTTAGATCATTCACATCATGTATTTTATGCCTTTGACAACATGTTTTTATTTTATTTTATTTATTTATTTCCATTTTTATCCCGCCCTCCCCGCGGACAGGCTCAGGGTGGCAAAGTACCATAAATCCACATAAAACACATAAAAACAGTTAAAACATTTTAAGCCTTTTAATATAATGTAAGTGAGTCTTCAGTAAATACGGTATTTCAATAAAATCCTACCCTTATGTGTATATCTAAGTAGTCATTAGTTACACTAATGGCATGCACAGTTTTGGGGAAAACGAAAGCAAACTGGTTAACAATTGTTCACAGCTGCTCAACATGAACCGAAAAGACTGAGTGATCAGATCACATCTGATTACCACCCTCAAACTTGGTAAACTTGACAGTGAAATGTGTTTGTGTCAAAATTCACAGCATCTCTATAATAAACTACATCTTTGGCTGGCCCTGGATTCACTGGGCTAGCTCACTCAAGGCCACAGGCCCTTCTGTTTGCACTAAAAATGTGTCACTGGATAATGGTATTTGCTTTATGTATGGATGAACAGAAATCTAAAGATTTGGGAACTTTTGACATGGGCTCTACTGCGAAGTATCTGTCAAGTTTTACAGCCCCACATCATCGCAGAGCATACATGCTTACACGCTTTAATGTTCTGCCATCAGAGGTGCTTTTAGGGAGGTACCGCCAGATACCATATGTAGAGAGACTTTGCCCTTGCTCTCTAAAAGATATAGAATCCACTACACACACCATACTTCATTGCCCTCTTTATAGGGATATCCAATCTCGTTTTATTCACTTCTAGAGGGTAAGAGCTGGCATTCTGATGACTCAAGTGTTCACTTTCTTCTGTTTCATTCTAATTGTGAAATAATGGAGGCTGTTGCAAATTTTTTATATTATGCAATCAGAAGACGAGGCTTGAATAGCCAAGTGTAAGCGACTGATGCATCTTAGTATTTTCCCGTATTTCCATGATGTTTTGTGCTTTCATGCCAATAAAGGTTTTGTGTTGTGTTGTGAGTGATCAGCTCACTTCTGATTACCACCTTCAAACATGGTAAACTTGACAGTGAAATGTGTTTGTGTCAAAATTCACAGCATCTCTATAATAAACTACATCTTTGGCTGGCCCTGGATTCACTGGGCTAGCTCACTCAAGGCCACAGGCCCTTCTGTTTGCACTAAAAATGTGTCACTGGATAATGGTATTTGCTTTATGTAGGGATGAACAGAAATCTAAAGATTTTAACCCATATTTTCTTTCTATTTTCTGCTGATAGTGTACATTTTGAACACTTATCCATATAACCATAATATGATTTTTGCAGCTCACATCCAACACATTGTTATACATCACAACACTAATTTGTCCATAATTGCAGATAATATTCTTTTTTAATGGTCCCTAAGTATAAATCTGGATTGAGAACATAAGAACATAAGAGAAGCCAATATTGGATCAGGCCGATGACCCATCCAGTCCAACACTCTGTCACACAGTGGCCAAAAATACCAGATGCCATCAGGAGGTCCAGCAGTGGGGCCAGGTTGCACAGAGGCAAAATGCATAATCCAGTGTGATGTAATGGAGGGTTGGGCTAGGATTGGTTAGATCCAGGTTTAAATCTCTACTCAGCTATGAAGTTCACTAGGTGATCTGGACTAGCCCAGGTGCCCCAAACATAGTGCTTGTGGGTCTCAAGGGTCCTCTGGCATCTTTCATGATGTTTTTGGAAAGTGAGTGTGGCCATCTGGGGCTTTTGCCCAGCAGCGCTTTTGATAGGCCATTGGAGATCTGATTGGCTGAAGGAAATCTATGGCAGCCATTTTGTGACTAGCTGTTCCTCTTGTGGCAGCCATTTTGTGACTGACTGTTCCTCCTGTGGAAGCCATTTTGTGGCTGTGCCCACCAAGCTGTGTCATATTTCAAAGCTTCCTGCGAGCTGAACAATGTTGAGGACCCCTGGACTAGCCACTCCCTCCCACCCTAGCCTACTTGACAGGTTTGTTGTGAGGATAACATAGAAGGAAAATCATGCACAGTGCCTTGAGCTCTGTGGACTAGTGACAGAATAAAAACATGATAGATGAAAGCTATTATAATTAAGAGTTTGTTTTCTTTTTATAGATCTGACACTTATATTTACAAACCCTGGTTTAGGACATTTATCTGCAACAGTAACGATATATTTTTCATCCCAGGAGTGAAAAATAATGCACATTTAAAACATCTCTACCTAGGGGGTGGGTGGGAATTCTCATTGCCAATTAAGCAGACAATCTAAAGGTTTGGTTGCAAACAGACAAATATGTATTTTTGTTTCTGGGGAAGAAAGATTTATTGTAACAGCGCAGAGGACAGATTAGCCACATATCAAAATGGTAATTTCAGCATTGTTCTATCCAGAGGTATTAGCTAATTGTACGGTTGGCATAAAAAGGAAAAGAAACATTTCTACGGAGAGAAGATGGCAGGGTCATTTACTATAATGAGATGCTGGGTGACAATACAAGAATATCTCCTTTGCACCCGATGTGAAGCTGAAAAGCTAAAATACTTCTGCATTATAATTTGTCATTCCCGGCAGGTCATTTGCTAACAATTGCAGAGCAGCTTTTTCCCCTCACTGTTTTAAGGGCCTGACAGTTAGATCATAATGCACAAGTGGAGTAGTATTAAATTTTGGAAATACAAGAAGGTGGGGTGGGGAGAAGGGCTGATTCCAAGAAGAAATAACAGAAAGTTCTGGGGGTGGAGAAAAAGAGAGATTAATTTCTTTTACTATCTCCTACTAGTCACTGCAATGGCACTGTAGTAAAGATTACCAGAGTATTCAAAGAGCCAAGGGTATTAAATAGCACTAAGAGAAATTCTTTTACCCAACCTCTCGCTGAAACCCAACAATCCATTTCTTTTCCTCTTGTTTTATAATTCGGAGCCTGTTTCTAATCCATTCTGTTTTGATCAAAGAAAAATCCAAAGAGGGGAGGAGCAGAAAGGAAGGTTCTGCAAAAGTTCAGAATTTCACTCTGCCAAAGCTCAGAGGCAGGCAATGTCTTCCCGAACCTTCCTGTCTTACTGCTAGAGCACCACCTTGTGGCACGTAAAACAAAGCCACTTCAAGGGCTGATGCTAAAAAAGGGTACACTGATTTCTCTTCAAAGAGAAATCAAAGAGAAACACAAGATAAATCCCTCTTTTAAATGAGAAAAAGAGAGTGAGTGGAATCAGTCGCTATATCTAAAAAGAACAAAGTTTGAGTCCAGTGGCACTGGTCTCAAATTGTTGGTTTAATTGTATTTTATATGACATTATATTAAATAATTATTTTATATGACATATGAAATTCTATGTAAGCCGCCCTGAGCCCACCTTGGCAGAGAGGGCGGGGTAGAAACTGAAATAAATACATAAATAAATAAACTATGCTCTGCTGCTTCAGACCAACATGGGCCCCGGACACATGGAGCATTAGGCACGCTAGGGAGATGGAAGATAGGCGGATTTTCCGGGTGTGATCTCACCGCCACATCTGGGAAGCGTAGAGCTCCCGTGGTGCACCCGAGGCTTCCCGCGGAAGATGCGGGGTAAAAAAACTAGTACCTCAGAGGTACTAGTTTCTGGAAACCGCGGGGCAAGGGCGGGCGTCTGATCGCGTTTCCGGTGGTAGTTCTGGCACCCGCCCATGTCCCCTCGCAAAAAGGTTTTTCCCCCCCAAGTCTCCACGGATGCGCACAAGCACCCAACGGAGCATGCACACATTTAAGTTTTAAAAACAAAACACAACCCCGTTTGCCGCGCCGCGTGTGTGATTGGCACCTCTCCCCTAACCACGGGAGCTCGACAGGACCTCAACCCGAAGCCTGATCGTGCAGTCACGCGTTAGTTTGCTCCGGGGCAAACAGCCACGCCTCCCCCCGCATTTTCCTGCCCGTGTGGCCGAGGCCATGGCTACCTATCTGAATATATCTAAAAGGGTGAATTTCAGAAAAAAGAATCATGTGGGTAGCCATGCTGAGTCCAAGTTTGAGTCCAATGGCTCTTTTGAGACCAACAAAGTTTTATTTAAGGTGTAGGCTTTCATGTGCAAGTACACTTCCTCAGACAAATAGAAACAGACTTTCTTCAAGCCTTATATACAGGAAGATGGGGTGGGGTGGAAGCATCAGGAAGGACCAGTCAGAGTAAAGATGCATAAGTGAAGCTGAGATTGGATCAAGGCGGCAAGATCAATGAATGGTAGCAAATTAGAACACAAATGGGAGAGCTAACAAACAGAAGTGAGGACGAAGTCTGAATCCAATGGCACCCCCAAGACCAACCACACTCAACCATGTGAGAACAGAGAGACTCTGTATGTATAGATGCACACTTCTTCAAATATCTAGAAACAGATTTCCTCGAATATTACATACAAGCAGGGGGGTTAGTTGCTTATTTAGTTGTCTTACCTAATGTGTTATCCTGATCTTATCTGTATTTTTTGCTCAGATACTCTAATTTTGACTCTAATTAGCTCTTCCTGGCAACTAATCCCTCCCTCCTCAGGCTCCACCCCCAAATCTCCAGGTGTTTTCCAACCCGGAGCTGGCAGCCCTACCCCCCTCTGAAATATGTCGTAAGAATATGAATTAGTAGCATGACTATGCAAAGAAGACTTGAGGCCAGTGCTGAAGGCACTGCAGGGCTAGCACTTCCGTATCAGCCTCATGAGGTTCCAATGACAGCAGTGATACATTGCTAATGGCAACAAAAAATTTAATGGGTAAGAAAGGGAAGTTTCACCTAAGGTGAGTGGGATATAATAACTAGATTCCAAGGATGAGTCTTTAACTAGAGCTGTTAATGCTTGCTGGTTTGCAGTTGGAATCCACTGGGTCCAGATACTTTGTCCCAGGGTTCTGCTAACACTGTCTATATTAAACAAAGTCTCTGCCTCAAGCTTCTGTCTAATTGTAGGGTTTCAGCTTCTGCCATCCCCAGTGGTACCTTTCCACTTCTCACAGGTCTGTTCCTGGCTGCTCTTCTCTCTCAGGCTGAGAGTCAGTTTGATGTAGTGGTTAAGCATGAGGACTCTTATCTGGGAGAACCAGGTTTGATTCCCCACTCCTCCACTCACAGCTGCTGGATAACCTTGGGCAAGCCATAGTTCTGTCAAAGGTGTTCTTGAAAAGAGCAGTTTCTGTCAGAGCTCTCTCAGCTTCACCTACCTCACAGGGTGTCTGTTGTGGGGAGGGGAAGGGGAAGGAGTTTGTAAGCCACTCTGAGACTCCGAGTGAAGGGCGGGTATAAATCCAATCTTCTCCTCCTCCTCCTCTTTTTCTTCTTCTTCCTTCTCTCTTTTTTGGTCCCCCTTTCTCTCCCCTCCCTCTCAGGAAAAAGACAGTTGGTTCATAGGTCAGAATCAGACACTGTTGGGAGATGTAGTCCAAAATCTGAGAATCACCAATATATTATGAGATGGCCCGGGGGGGGGGGGTCTCTACAAAATCCAGCACAGCTTGCTTGGTTTTGGAAAGGAAGAAATGTGTCTATACTGTGCTCTGTTATACTACTTCCACCTTATAACAGCCTTCCCTAAAACATAGTTTATTTCCAGACAAATTGCCCTGGCTTGTCTTTTTTTTAAGCTTGACCTCTTTGTCAAGTGAAAGAAAAATAGATTTTTTCCAAAGTCAAGTTCCCCCTCCAAAAAAACAAAGAGACTACTGTAGTCTTTCCCGCCCTCTCCAAAAAGCCTTAAGGACTATTGCGCAGAGCCCATAATAAGCACTAAACAAAACCAGCTGCAAGACTTTCCCTGGCTCCTTTGTCCATGCACACCTGGACTGTCAAACTGCTTTTGAAATCAGTCTTTCAGTGGGGTTGCTGTGAAAAGGGGCCTAAGAACAGCGATGAGGAAGATTTGAAGGACTTTCCAGAAATCAATCTGTTGGGTTTTCAAAAATTATTGGCAAGTCATGGTAACACGAAGCTGTAAAATTTTAAGTTTTCTCTTCCTTAGGTATCTCGGTCTTCTAACACATTTTCTATCAATTGTTTGCATTTGCTTTACACTTTAGGCCAATGCATCTTCTGAACAGCCTCAATCCTACATTTAAGACATATGACAATATTAAACTCTAGGGGCTTGCCCTTCTGGATACCACACCTTCATGGACTCCTTATTGGTCTAGAAAATCTATTGTTCTCATCCCAAGGCCTCCCATTGGTCTGCATTGTTTTCCAATGTCTATATGCATAAGAGCACATGGCCTCAGATTTTGTGTATCTGCCCCTGATGCCAACTGACAGTTCACCCCTAAACCTTTGGTTTGGGCCATAATCTTATCTCCATGGACCCCTGAACATCTGGACAGGTTGTATTACCCCATAACTGAACCCTCTATTCGCTATCAATCACCTCTACTTTCTTAGTTCTGTATTGTTTGTTCTTTTTGAACGCTTAGTGTGCTTGTAATTAGGGAAATTCTTTAATAAAAACTATTTAATTTACTCTTCAAATTTGGAGTCTTCCTACTGTGGTGGACTTTGGTATACAAGTGGTGTGCAGTCCCTGTATCCCTCTGGTCCCCCCTGCCGCATAGCTAATTTCCCTAAACAACAAGGCAGGCCATTGGTGGTAACATGACTTCCAATTGAGTACCAGATCCATTTCAAGGTGCTCGTACAGCCCTTCAAAGCCCTGTGTGGCCAGGGACTGACATATCTGAAGGACCGCCTTTTCCCATATGTGCCCTGGAGAGACCTGCACTCAGCAGGTCAGCATATGCTGGTTGTCCCTGGCCCAAAGAACATCCACCTAACCTTGACCGGGGTCACAGCTTTTTCTGCCCTGGCCCTGACAAGTTGGAACATGCTCCCATTGGAGTTCAGGACCCTGCTGGACCTCTTACAGTTCCGCAGGGCCTGTAAAATTGAGCTGTTCTGCCAGGCCTTATAAGCCAAAATTAATAAATAAATAAATAATAAATAAAATGTGCTGGCTTTTCACAATAGTATCACTGTGAGAACCAGTGTGGTGCAGTAGTTAGAGGTTTAAACTAGGATTGGGGAAACCTGGGGTTCAAATCCCCACTCAGCCATGAAAGGGCTACAGGTAACCTTGGGCTGATCCCTCTCTCTCAACCTAACCCATCTCATAGAACGGTACTGAGAGTAAAATGAAGGAGGCGAAACCGTGTATGCCGCCTTGACCTCTGTGAGGAAGGGTGGGATAAAAATGTAACAAAGTTATTGAACCAATCCGAACAATTCAAACTTGGGGGGGGGGAAGAGCTGTGCTTTTTGCATGCATGTAAAATTATCTCAACACTCATTATGAAGTTCCAAAGAGATCCAATGAAATGTGTTCTCCAATAGTATGCTGAGAGTTTCAGCGTATTAACTGTATATGTTAATAGTATACAAGTTCTGTAGAGGGAAATCATATCTATTCTGAAATAGAAATCACATTTTTATTCCACACTTCCTCCAAGGCCCCCAGAGTAGCATACATTTTTCTCCATCTCCATTTTATCCTTTCAACAATGCTGGAGGTAGGTCAGGTTGAGATACTATGATTGGGTCAGCTTCATCCGTAAACTTCATAACTGTGTGTGGATTTGAACTTGGATCTTGCCACTCCAAGGCCCTGTCCATACGAGGCGTTTTGGGCCGGGAGGGGGACGGAACGGGGGCGGAGCAAACAGGCGCAATCCCACGGCAACATCTGGGAATCGTTGCCTGGCCGTCCCTGATCCGTCCCTACCGGTGAAAACGCGCAGTAAAAAAGAACCACCTACCTAGGTGGTTGTATCCTATGGAGCGCTGCAAGCCGGGCCGTGGGATCGGCCGGTGCATCTTTGCACTGGTGCATCCCAGCCCCCTGCCATACTGCACATGCTCGAGTTCAGCAGCCTCCCCCTCCCATCCGACTCTTCCTCCCCGGCATCTGATTGTGCCGGGGAGCGACGCGCCACGGCTCCGGGGATCTGTGGGATCCCACCGCAGCGTTCCAACTTTGGTGTGGCTTACATTAGCCGCAGATCAGCCCTCCTTTTCCCTGCCGTGTGGCAGGGACCCAAGTCCAACAAAGTAACCATTACACCACAATGGTAGTAAAATATGGAGGGGATTATATCCCATATTAATTTTATACAGGCTCCCCTTATCGGGAATGGACAACTGAGTTCTTCTACATTTCTTTTCATCTGTCTGGCCTCTAAGAAGGAACTTGAACCTTTACGGAGCTATGACAAGGGTATTGCCACTTGTGATGAGGCTCAGCAAAAGGCCCCATGACTCAAAATGCAGACATTCATCCTTAGTAATGCCTTGGATAGAACCAAGCATGGGACATCTTTTAACATATCACCAATGAATTATAATGTGGACTTTCTATCTTAGGCAATAGGCATGGAGATCATTTGCAAATCTGGACTGAGCAACTGTATAAATCCTCTGTAGGTGACTCAGGTTCAAAAAAAAATTTTTTTTTAAGAAACCCTGCCAGAATTCTCTCCTGGAATTCAAAGCAGAATTTTTCTCTTTTGTGCAGCAGAGATAATCAGGCTAAATTTAGTGACTCTGTAGCATTAAGCACCTTCTCTGCAGTCTCAGCCAGAAGTTCATTCCACTCTGCCTGCCAAGCAATCATGGACAGAAGCGCAAAAGCTAAATTCTTGTGATCACAGTTGGAAAAGACGGTAACCTTGAACTAGCTGCTCTGCAATGAACATCAGATGTGTTAAAATTATATTGAGCCCAGTACAAAGTGATGAATATGGGCAGAGAAATTTGTTCTCTGGTCAGCTTGTAATCAAGACTTCTGCTCTTGCCTTTCTAGTGTGCCTTGGCCAAAACTTTGCAAAGACCTTCATAGGAATACTTGTTGCAACACGGGTGTACGTGCTGAGCAAGCCGCAGGTGAAATAAACACAGTTGCCACATTTTGTTAGCAAATATTTTGATGTAATACTGCAGTTTTCTGGAAGAAGAACTGGGATTCTCTTATGTAACCTCTTCTCGTGCTTGTAAAGAAGCAATGTGCTGATCTGACGGTGGGATCCAAGCCCAGTTAAATCACAGTTGAATAAAGAACAATAATGCAATATATTTGACAATGATTCCTACTCAATATTCAAATTGGGAAGAATATTAAGGATTATTGTTTATAGATAGGGCAAGCATCTGGTGTTTGCAATGACCCCTAGATAAATATAGGTTCTTACAGATCCCTCATATCTTAGCCTTTGTCCACCATCAAAAAAAGTAGCTAACACCTACTTTTTGATGTCAACACCTCCTTATTTTAATTGCTGAATAAAAGTGAACTAGCTGTTAAATGACAATTATTGCCACACAGTGGGCATATAGATTTAAAGCGCTTCATGTAGCATTTCACTTTTTCCCTGTTCATATTAATTGAGGTCAAATTTGACCCCATTATTTTAGAGGAACATCAATTTTAAAAGACACACATTAAGAACTGAAGCTGAAATACCACATCTCTTAAAAAATGGCATCAATTAAGCAGATTATATAACAAAATCGCAGAAGCTAAGCAGGGTCAGCCGTTGTCAGTATTTGGATGGGAAACCTCCAAGAAATACCAGGGTCATGATGTGGAGGCAGGCTATGGCAAACCGTCTCTGAATGTCTCTTGTCTTGAAAACTCCTATGGGGTTGCCATAAATCAGCTGAGACTTGATTGCCAAAAAACCCACACCCCTCTTCATTTGTATTTACTAATGTATTGATACAATCAAATACATTGTCTTATTTACCTTTTAAAAAACTATGCCATCCCCGGTGGAGCTGAGTGAATCAGTGTTTTCACAAATGTAAACAATAATCTATCAGATTTTTTTTTTGTTTAGAAACAAGGGGAAAGAACAATTGAAAGGGCAAGTTGTTCATTGACTGCCAGATATGTTTGTTTGACTCTAAGAGTGATTAAAATGTGGGTTTCACTGCCATAAAATGTATTGATAGCCACAAGAATAAACAGCTTTAAAAGGGGATTAGATAGATCCATGGAGGAAAGGGTGGCTACTAGCCATGGTGATGATTGAGGGGAACCTTCACATTCAGAGGCACTAAACCTCTGAATCTCAGAGCCAGGAGGCAACATCAGGGGTAGGTCTTGGCCTCTGTGCCTTGTTGTTGGCCCTCCAAAGGAACTGATTGGCCACTGTGTGAGACAGGATGCTGGATTAGACTGACCATTGGTCTGATCCGGCAGGGCTCTTCTTATGTTCTTTTTTGAGGATGGACAAAAGGAAATGCTTCTTTACACAGATCCTACTTCTTTCCCCAAAAGTACTCAGGTTTTGTCATCCTGCTAGAGGAAAAAACCTTCCAATCACCAGACATGATCCCTACGACTATTAATCACATTCTTAGTGCTTCTAATTAGCATAGCACTAAAAGAGGACATGCCTAGTAGATATTGTTCCCTTTATAAACAATGGACTTGTATTTCGTATCACAAACTACTTTTGAAATTTCTCATAGTTGTTGGAAATGGGCACATGGAACTGGATGTACCATACCTAATTATCACGTGGAATTCACTGCCACAGGAAGTGGTAGCAGCTACAAACATAGACAGCTTCAATAGGGGATTGGATAAACATATGGAGCAGAGGTCCATCAGTGGCTATTAGCCACAACATATAGATGGAACACTATGTCTGGGGCAGTGATGCTCTGTATTCTTGGTGCTTGGGGGGGCAACAGTGGGAGGGCTTCTGGAGTTCTGGCCCTGCTGGTGGACCTCCTGATGGCACCTGGGTTTTGGCCACTGTGTGACACAGAGTATTGGACTGCATGGGCCATTGGCCTGATCCAACATGGCTTCTCTTATATGTACAGTGATGTTAACAAGACCATAATAACAGTCCCATTGTCATCTAAGTTTCTCATTTCTGTTATGTACGTGGGCCGCCACGAGGGGTCCGCGCCACGAGGGGTCCGAGCTTGGATCCTAGAACAATGGAAACTTCGGATCCTGGATCCCCCAGCCCCAACCAATAGCCACTTTGGTGGGACATTCAAACCCTCCAATGGGAAGGGGGAGTGCTGGGAGGATATGTATATAGTTGGCCCTGTCGGGCCGTTAGAGTTAGTCTTTGTATGTGTTAAGTACAATAAACGTATGCTAAGCATGTCAACGTCCGAGTCCTCCATGCGACGAACCCAATCACGAATTCTGTAATTGTTAAACACTATGTTACGGTTTGATTATCTTGTATCTACTGTTGAAAAATTTATGTTTTCATTTTGTTATGATTGTAACCGACTCTCTACTGTTATAAATAAAAAATTCAATTAAAAAAAAAAGTACAAGTCCTCCATGTGGCAAACCCAGTACTTTTCAGTGGCAACAAAGGTGGAATCTCGTTGAGCCAGACCTGGCTCGCATCCCAGCACAGCACCAAGCATCGTTCCAGCCAACGCACCCAGCATCACTCTCAAGCAGCACCTCATCGTGCACCACCTCAAGGAACACCGCTCCTCGCTAACGCTTCGCCATGGCCTCTGCTCGGGGAAACTTGGAGATCTACAATCCAGCCCATCCCGAGCTCTGGGACTCGTGGACCGACCAATTGACTTGCCATCTAGTCTACAATGAAGTATCCGATCCGGGCAAACGACGAGCCCTTCTCCTAAGCTCATGTGGAGTGAATACCGTCTGCCTCGCAAAGAGCCTCTTCGCACCTCAATCAAACCTCGAGTGCTTGTACGAGGAGATCATCGACGCCCTAATGAGCTACCTCACACCCGGCCAACCACACTCACCAAGCGAATCGAGTTCCAGGGCCGCATCCAGAAACCGGGTGAGTCGGCTGCAGCTTTCCTGGCAGCCCTGCGATAGCTGGCCATGGACTGTACATTCACAAAGGTGGAGGAGAACCTCCGAACACAATTTGCGTGAGGCATCAGTGACCAGACACTGCGAAGAAAGTTGATCGGGACCGCCGAGAGGCATCAGCGACCAGAAGCTGCAAAGAAAGTTGATCGGGACCGCCAACATCAAGCTCGACGCAGCCCTCCAACTCGCCATCGCTGAACTGTGTGTGTGGGGGTGTTATGTACGCGGGCCTCCACGAGGGGTCGACGCAGCCCTCCAACTCACCATCGGTGAACTGTGGGGTGTGTGTGTTATGTACGTGGGCCTCCATGAGGGGTCTGCGGCACAGGCAAGAGCTTGGATCCTAGAACAATGGAAACTTTGGATCCTGGATCCCCCAGCCCCAACCAATAGCCACTTTGGCGGGACATTCAAACCCTCCAATGGGAAGGGGGAGTGCTGAGTGGATATGTATATAGTTGGCCCTATCGGGCTGTTAGAGTTAGTCTTTGTCTGTGTTAAGTACAATAAACGTATGCTAAGCATGTCATCGTCCAAGTCCTCCATGCGGCGAACCCAGTACTTTTCAGTTTCTAATTCCAATTTTTGTTTAGCAATGAGTTAGATGTGAGAAATGAGAATGCACATTGTGCCGTATTTTTGCAGGCGCCAGAACCCACTTTACCACTTCATCATATACTTGATGGTTAGATTCAAAGGACACACATACACACGGGTCTTCTTGAGGTTGATGGATTTCCCAGCTATCTACATGTTCTTTTTTTGGGGGGGGGACTTGACTTTTCTTGGTGCTTGGAGGGCAACAGTGGGAGGGTTTCTGAACTTCTGACCCCACTGGAGGACCACCTGATGGCACCTGCGTTTTGGCCATTATGTGACACGGAGTATTGGACTGGGTGGGCTATTGACCTGATTCAACATGGCTTCTCTTATGTTCTTCTTATGTTCTTATGACTCATGGAGGGCTGTGGCCAACAGGTCCTTTCTCCTGAGTCTGCAGGACAGACTACTGTAAAGGGATTGCTCTGTAAGTTAAGTTGGTGCAAGGAATGTATGTAATTTTCTGCATCTCAATAGCCCTATCAGTAAAACAACATCTTCATTGTAATGCAGAGTTTCATCCCAAGACTTCTGAAGAATGAAACTGATTTCCTATACAGTCCTTTTGATTTCCTTTGAAGTGACAAAAATCAGAGGTCAGGTTTGCCCCGAACTGGTCTTATGCGTGACCGTCCCCCTTTTGTAAACTGGAAATGCTTTCTATGATGAATGCATGACTGAACACTGGGACAAATTAAAATTCCAAAAGTCTTTTTGCTTTAAAAATGGAATAAAAAAAGGAAGTGTTTCATCTTTCTAGAACTCCAGATGGCACTGTAAAGTCTCCTCTGTGAAAGGCGATACTGTAATTTTTTTACTAGTTTACACTACTCTTTAAGACAGCCTTTAAAGCCATTGGAAGAGCAAAAAACTTTTCTGACAGGGATAAGATATATATGAAGAAAAAGAGCAGGAATAAAAGTGAAGAGTTCAGAAAGTTCAGATTAATTCTCAGACTGAAGCTTTCTGAGACGGCTCTTAGCATCGGTCACATTTAAAGTGCCGCATTGGGTTGTCATTGACTTGTCATTGATTTTTTTACTGATTTCTTTCTCTCATTAATTTCACAGCCTTGGATTTTTCTCCCACATTATACAGAGAAGTCCTCTAGACATGTGAGTTTCTAGTCTCCTATGGCAGCCCAGGAGTCTTTTTGTCAGCCCCCCCCCCAAACAACATGATATCAAAAATATTGCCTTGATGAAGATATGCCAAGAGGAATATGTCTTCATTGATGTCAAAAGTCTGTTCTGAGTTTGGGAGCAGAGAATTAAGTTCATGCTTATTACTGTTTCTTGATTCCTGGGTTGTGGCTAATATGAAAAAATACAATACCCTCTTAAACTAGGAGAGTTTCCGTTTTGAATGCTCACAACGCATTAGGTACACAGGAAGTGGTATTACTAGCTTAGTGGGGATGTCTGTTCCAGTGGAGCTAGGGTTCCCCTGCTTTCGAAGGCTTCAATCAGCTGCCAGCCCACTGGCCAACAGTGGAAACCCCACCTCCAAGCAGTGACATCGCTGTGTGATCTCTCCAATGTGATGATATCAGAAAAAGAGAAGAAGAGTTTGGATTTATACCCCGCCCTTCACTTGGAGTCTCAGAGTGGTTTACAAACTCTTTCTCCTTCCCCTCCCCACAACAGATACCCTGTGAAGTAGGTGGGGCTGAGAGAGCTCTTGACAGAAACTGCTCTTTTTCAAGAACAGCTCTTATCAGAACTATGGCTTGCCCAAGGTCATCCAGCCAGGTGCAAGAGGAGAAGTGGGGAATCAAACCTGGTTCTCCCAGATTAGAGTCCGCGCACTTAACCACTACACCACACAGTTTGCATTCTGAAG
>NW_015170897.1:381535-385639 GCF_001447785.1 Gekko japonicus | reverse complement strand
GTCATCAATGTTGCGGGGGTGATGCTCTAGTTTTTGGGGCAAATTCTATGTTTTTGTAGGGGAAAAAACCATAGAGTTTTGCCCCCAAACTAGAGTATCACCCCCCAACACTGGCGACATGATGACATCACTTCCGGGTGACATCATCATGCTGTGTACACTTTGCTCATGACAGAAGATCCCAGATCTTGCAAACCTAAGTGGAGCTAACATAGTTAAAGTATCTACAATCCGAAATAGAACGTTTAGCCTATTTGTGTTTATTGAAAAAAGTCTATCCCTCACTCTTCACACACGGGCTTCTGAGAAAACCTTCAACCCTAGCTGTTAGAACAGAATCCATAAAACGACAATACAAGCCTGTAACAAAGAGCACATTCTAAATAACCATAGCACCACCTAGATGATCATAAAAGACTCAAAACTATAAAATCAATTGTGAAATCAGCAGTAAGAGACATGATAAAGCCAGAACAGAAGCAAGCAGAAAGGGAGAGCAACAAAATCTACAAAAATGTAACATTCCAACTACTAGTACTTACCATACTATCCTATGAAGAAAAACTCCATGAAATCAATGGATTTAGATGAGAATAACTCTGCATAGGATTGCATAGTACAAGCACTTCTCAAGTGGGATCTAACATTCCTAGGAACTGTCCTAGGTGAGGCCATCAGATAGTGCCTTGTTCTGTACAGTCTCCTGAGAGGAAGTGACATCATCAGCAGGGTTTTCAGGGCACCAATAATTCTTCTCGTCTTTTTAGGAATTTGGAGTCAGCTCCTAATCAATTTTATTTTTATCATATTGAAATTTGAAGAGAGGAGAGGTGGATGCTCAACAGCAGGCAATGTCATCTTAAACTTTCCTATCCTCCTGCTTGTGGTGTGTAACAGCAATGTCCAATATTACAAAAGTTTGTATTTATTTCTCTTCAAAGATAAACAAAAGAGAAATTGAATGGAAACCCCAAGAGTAAGAGGAATCCCTGGCTAAATCTAAAAAAGGGGGGAATTTCAGAAAAAAGAATTTCCTTTTCATGTAACAACATTCAAATCTTCTCATAGCATCTAAAAAATGGACTCTAATGCACACACAAAAAAACACCTTATGCTGCAGTCAAATTTTGTCTATCTTTAAGGCACCATGAGACTCCTGTTTATTTTTGCTGCAACAGACTAACTAAGCTACCCCTCTGGTTAGAAGAACATAACTGGGGCACAAGCTCATATGGAGAAAGATGGTGCTTCAGATAAACATGCTCAAAAATCCACAATGCGTTTCCTGTTAAGAGATAGAAGCTACTTTATTTGGAATCCCAAATGAACTGTGCAAGAAGTTGTATACTCTACATTTATTATAATCTAGATGCATGCTAAGTTAATACAGAAAATCTACTTTATAGTGCAATTCCTTGAGTGAATTCTGAATCAGCAAGTTTGTTTTAAATCAAAGATATAATAGGGAAGCCTGGATGGAAAGCAGAATTTCCATGGCCTTAATCAGGTACATGCTCTCCAAATTGAAAGGGTTGTTTACTATTCCATTATCTGATAAAGGTTCTGAGCTTTACAGAAACTAATTCCAAGGGGGACTTGAGATACAGACAAGCTTAACTGCAAATCAAAAGCTAGTCATCCAAGGTGGAAACACATGAAAACTTCAGTTTAGCTGATAACTCTCCTAATAGATCATTGTAATAATTAATCAACATGAAATGGGGAATGGGAGGTGGACGGAACAGAACAACTGCATCAAAATCCCATGGCTTGTTACAGAAAAAGCTCAGAGGAATTGTAAGAGAAACTAATTGCTGCATAGATTTTTTTTTCCAAAATCCCTTTTAAAGAAAGAGAAATTGAGCTTTTCTGGATGAAGATTTTAGATGGGAGTTGAGTCCTTCACAAGGGGCTAGTTTTGCACAGTGGGGGTGGGGGTAGAGGAGGGGTAGTGTTCCTTTGCTATGCTACAGGCAATCATATCCTTAGAAATGTAACTTCCTTGACTGTTCATTTTAAAGGAGAATGAGGTGTCCTTTTAAAGCACAGGTTTTTTCTCATTATAATCAGGGAGCTTGCTTCCAAATAGTGAAACCAATGGAAGTTGAAACATTAAAGACCCTCTCCCTTCTCTGCATGAACCCAAGGTAAATGGAGCCAGCATTTTTTTAACAGAACATGATCTTCATCTCATCTGTGTCAGTTTTCCAGCACTGCACTTTTCTGATGATCTTTTTTTTTTCTATGTGGGAAAATTGCCTGAGAAATATCACTAGGTTTCTTGTGTTACTTTGCGCAAGACAAACTTCCAAATTTCCCTCAGATTTCTAAATAAAATGCTATGAAATAGCAGAAAGGCTTGGAAGCCTTCCCTGCCCACAGAAAATCTGTCAGTTTTCTTGAAACACTTAGTTGTTTCACCTCATGAGCTCTCAGATTTGAAGTCAATTTCATCCTCACTAAATTCCAGTGCAGTTTTTTTTTTTACCTTGGGTGTTAGGATTATCACTGGTAACCAGTTATTGATTGTTAATTAAGATTAGTTCCAGTTTTTGCTGACTTGATTTGTTGATTTTTTTAATTGAAGCTGTCAAATTACCGTAATACTTTTTAAAATTGATGGCCATATTGACTTGATGTTGGTTTAAATGCTGTTACTTTTGATGCTTGTTTTTTAATGTTGTACTGTAGTAATGATTGCATGATTGCAGTTTTCCACCCAATTTGGTGTGAGTGATCAGAAAGGGGTGAAAAAACACTCAGAGCTATTAAAATTTAAGCAAATACATTCCTCATAAGAATTTCAGCATTCTTATGAAAACTCTTGTAGATTTCCTCAAGGTCTTCAGATGTTTTGCTCAAGCGGGAAGCTCTAAATGAATGGTGCTTTTAAGTAAAAATGGAATCCATGCCATTAACGCTAGGGATAGGTTTGCCCCAGCCCCCTTTCAAGACAAGGAAGGCAAGAGGCTTAGTGGGTAGCCACATTTGAAACAGCCAATAAAGAGGCTGTTTCATGTAAGTTTTGCCACTTATATTGTCTGGTGTGTATCATTTTATGTGGTGTTAGATACAGTTAGAATACAATGGGTGCAATGATGGGAAAGTGTGATATAAAGTCAGCGTTGAGACTTCTACCAATGCACCTGGAAGATTTTATTAGGTTTTCAGTTTGAAGGCCAGTTTTATTTTGATAAGGCATTGCCTAGGGGTAATTCGATATCTTGCTCGGCTTTTGAGCTCTTTAGTACTGTGGTCGAGTGGGCATTTAGGGAGAAAAACAAGATCTGATAAAGTTACTGGTTACTTAGGTGATTTTTTATTTGCAGGTCCAGGTTCTGATGAGTGTGCCCAGCTAATAGCTGTTCTTAAGGCATCGGCACTGGCATCGGAAGTTCCTTTGATGGAAGAAAAGAACAAGTTCCTTGGCCAATGCCTTACATTCCTGGGCAGAGACAGAGACAGGGTGGGGGTGGGCACTTCTCAGCACATTGCATGCAATGACAAGTGAAGCCAGCAGAAGCTGCAGGCCGCATTTGAAGTCAAAGCGGGTTTGACCAACAAAGGGAGCCATTTCCCATTTACATATGTTAGCAATGATATTATCTCATGCCTAGGACAATTCAGTGACTATCTAAGGAATGTGTCGGTATCTTATAGAAACCTTTTTGGGCTTCCTTTGGTATAGTTTGGTGTAGTGGTTAACAGAGGTGGACTCTAATCTAGAGAACTGGGTTTGATTCCCCACTGCTCCATATGTAGCCAGCTGGGTAACCTTGGGTCAGTCACAGTTCTCTCAGAGCTGTCCTCAAAAGAGCTCGCTCAGCCCCACCTACCTCACAGGATGTCTGTTGTGAGGAGAGGAAGGAAAAGAGATTGTAAGCTGTTCTGAGACTCTGAGTGAAGGTAAAGGTAAAGGTAAAGGTAAAGGTTCCCTTGCTCGAAAGCCAGTCGAATCCGACTCTAGGGTTGCGGTGCTCATCTCCGTTTCAAAGCCGAAGAGCCAGCGCTGTCCGAAGACGTTTCCATGGTCATGTGGCTGGCATGACTAAACACCAAGGCGCACGGAACGCTGTTACCTTCCCACCGAAGCGGTACCTATTT
>NW_015170897.1:360230-380725 GCF_001447785.1 Gekko japonicus | reverse complement strand
AAGAAGCCCAAACTGTAGTAATCCATAAGAAAGGGAAAGACCCATTAAATCCAGCTTCTTATCGCCCTATTTCTCTTCTCAACCAAGACTTTAAGATACTCACTGCAACCCTAGCTAAAAGAATTAATAAAATTATTTCAGAATATATAAACAAGGATCAGGTAGGGTTCGTTCCAGGGAGAGATTTAGCAGATAACACAATTAAAACAATAGCACTTATTAATCATTGCCAATCATCCGATCAGGCTGCTGTGTTTTTATCACTCGATGTCGAGAAAGCATTCGACTCGGGTGAATTTCCTTATTTTTTCTCTGTCCTGGGTCAGATGGGTTTTGGACATAGATTCCTTAACACAATTCAAACACTTTACGCCTCTCCAAAAACTAAAATCAAAATAAATGGGACCTGCACAAACTACATATCATTGCAACAGGGCAGCCGTCAAGGATGTCCCTTATCACCTTTACTGTTCGCAATGGCAGTCAAACCCTTAGCCAATGCAATCAGGAACAAAATTGAAATATCTGGAATTAAAATAAAACCAAAAGAATATAAGTTATCATTATTTGCCGATGATATGATCCTTTACTTGACAAAGCCCACAGAATCTCTCCCAACTCTTAATAACCTACTAAAACAATTTGGAAAGTTATCTGGATTGAAAATTAATGATACAAAATTGCAAATTATGTATTTTAAGCTTGCTCAAAATGAAATAGCGTTTATCAAAAGTAATGTTCAATTTAATTGGGTTCCTAAATACCTGGAATATCTTGGTCTCAAAATATTGCTACAGAAATCTGAGCTGTTGACACTAAATCATCATGCAATGCACACTGACGTGTTGAATACAATCAACAAATGGAACAAGTTGAATATAAGTTGGACAGAAAGATTTAATTTAATTAAATCCTTTATATTACCCAAGTTCATATTTTTATTTAGATCTGCAACCCAACTATCTCCCCATCAGTAATTAGAAACTGACAAAAGTTCTTATGGAACAAAAAAAGACCCAGAATAGGTTTTGCAATCTTAAAGAGACCCAGAACCTTAGGAGGCTGCACATTACCAGACCTAATGCTATACCAGAAAGCATGCTTAATGTCTAACGTGGTCAAAATGTTACGTATAGAGTTGAGACCAACCTGGGTTGAGATATACAAAGACCTTTTATACCCCCAAACACTAGCTGATTTATTATGGTCACATGAGCATATGTCTAAAGAAACAACTCAAAAGTTAGAGGTGATACTCACATCTATCCAAACATGGGAAAAACACACAAAGATAATGTTACCTAAAATCTCAAGATATTCCTCCTTTTTACACCAGCAGTGGTTTAATTTAGGCACGTATCACGCAACTAAAGAAAAATGGAGACAAAAAAACTACCCTGCATTGCGGATGTTATTAAAAAAATGGGCATCATTAACAAATCTAAACTGGAACATAAATTGGGATTGGAGCTACCTTGGTTTTTCTATTTCCAGCTAGGTCATTTCTTGAATGATATCAAAGCCATAGAAATAATCACCCAACCATTGACGGAGGTTGAACAGCTGTTACAGGACCCAGATACACACACTAAAGGTCTGATTTCAAAATTCTACTCAATACTGATCCATCAATCGAGTGCTGGGCCACTGTCCTATCAAAAAACACGACAAAAAGATTGTATGGTATCGCTTACTGAGGAAACATGGAAAAGGTTTTGGAACTCCAACAGCTTTAAAACCAAATCTATATCAGTACAGTTCCAAAACGTAAAGATTATGACATGTTGGTATGCAACACCTAAAAAGATTTCTTATATATCACCTACTAAATCATCTCAGTGCTGGAAAAAATGTTCCCAGGTGGGAGATTTCTCCCATTGTTGGTGGAAGTGTGAAGTAATACAGAAGTTTTGGGGAAAGATATTGAAAACCATTCAGGAAATCACTAAAATACAAGTACCCTTAGAACCAGAAGTTTTATTTTTAAATACATGGCCAAAAGAAATTGCTGGCAGACCCCACAAAGACACTATCGAAAACATGCTGGATGCTGCAAAGACAACAATTGCATCTTTTTGGAAAGATGTAAGGGCTCCAACAATTGACATTTGGTTCCAGAAATTGTGGAACCATTACCTCATGGATGCAGTTACCAATAAATTACCTTATAATTCTCAAATATCAAATCAATCGTCATTCGCAGGAAAATGGTATCCAATCTTAGATTACTTGGCTCAGCAGCAGTTTGTATCCTCTCAGTGGTCACAATTTTATAAATGGATCTGAAACATTATTAATCTATTAACGTTTTATCTTAAATTAATTCTACTGTCTTAGTTCTGTATCTTGTCTATAAACAGTCATTAAGTTATTTATTATTTAAAAAGCAGAATACTAACTTAATGCATAAAAAATCTTTGATGATTATGAAAGTCTGTACTTAACGTGATGGATTAGAGTTAATGGTACATCAAAATAAGTTCTTAATTTACAGTATCATGTTTGTTTTGAATTTGTACTTTGTATAATTTCATTTCTACAAACTGTTATAAATTTGCAATGTTAATATGAATAAAAACTATAATTTTTTTTAAAAAAAGATTTCAGTTCAATAGATCTGTTGTAGAAACCCTTTTCTATGCAAAAGAAAATGTGTACTTTTTAAAAGAAGACCTTATCTGAGGCTGTTTATGGAAGCTAGATGCAAAGTAGTGGAAATACATGTCTGCAAGAGTTATGCATGGGTGATTTGTACAGTTTCAAGAGGCACAACCCAAAGTAATTTCATTACGCTTCTCCCCCTTCCTAGATACTCTGTATTTGTTTTGGTTTAGTTTGCAGTTCTGTCAAAAACATAATGAACAAGGGGTGATATTTTTCTTCTTCTTTAAATCTGGGAATGAAAGTTCTAATTTTGATTTATGCTGAGCAGTTCAAAGATACAGTTTTATGCAAACAGTTGTGGGGGGGAACAAAAGACATTTCATCTTGAATGCAACCCCCCTGCTCAACTGTTGATGCTTTATTAGCCATCAAGTGTTTTTTTGTCTCATAGTTCTTTTAATCCCCAGGGGCTTTGGAGATATGCTGAATATACCAAACCACATGTGGTTGTGGGAAAAGGGGGACATGGTAAGAAATCTTGGTGTCTTCAGATGTTGCAGTTCTCTTCAGATTGATGTATCCTTAAAGGGTTCTTGCTCTGACCTAGAGGCCCAGACTAGCCAGGTCTCATCAAGATCTTGGAAGCTAAGCAGGGTCAGTAATGGTGAGTACTCGGATGGAAGACTGCCAAGGAAGTCCAGGATTACTATGTAGTGGACTCTAATCTGGGAGAACTGGGTTTGATTCCTCACTCCTCCACTTGCACCTGCTGATGTGACCTTGGGCAAGCCATAGTTCTGGGACAGCTGTTCTTGAAAAAGAGCAGTTTCCGTCAGAGCTCTCTCAGCCCCACCTACCTCACAGGGTGTCTGTTGTGGGGAGGGGAAGTGAAAGGAGTTTGTAAGCCGCTCTGAGACTCCTTTGGGTAGTGAAGAGCGGGGTATAAATCCAATATCTTTTCTTCTTCTTCTTCTAAAGCCACACAATGGCAAATCTCCTCTGAAGGTCTCTTGCCTCGGTTGAAAATAGTAGGGGTTGCCATAAGTTGGCTGCAACTCTTTGATGGTTTCCACCACTGAAGATTTCTTGCTTGCCAATAAACATGGTTGACATGAGTGAGGCCTACAGGAAATGGGGGAAACAGTTAAGCTTTGTCTTTATGCCAGCTCCAGATGAGAATCTCCTTACTTTAGCTTCCAATTTCCTTCAATAAGACTATCAGAAGGAGGACAGGAAGCATCCAAGTCTTCAGGCCTATTTTTTTGAAAACTTCCTGCACTGACTCACATCTTGTATTGACTTTTGCCATTTGTGATAGATTTTGATCCCTGTGAGTCACATGCCAGTAGGTGTGTTATTTGAGTTCCTTGCATGTGGAGATGGATCTTACATTTAGTCAGATGTGTTGAAGGAGTGCTGCAGATCTCCAGAGAAAGCCCCTTGTGGAGACACCGTATGTGGCAAAACACCAGTACAATGCCACATTTTTTTTCTAACAAGCTCCACATGTGCTTCAGCTATAGATTTATTTATATACTTAACATGGTGAATCAGAAATCGAAGGGAGTCAAAAACTCCTGTTGATATTTGGAATTGTGATACAAGATACTTCACTATGTTAGATTGTTATGTCAGGTAGGTGAAACTCACAGTTCTCAGTGAAAAACCCTAAGTGGGTCTACTTAGAAGAAAACCACATATTATCGATTGGGCTTATTACCAGTAAAGTGTTCTTAGGATTGCAGCCACCACTTGTTAATGTTCGAACATCCTATATCTATATAAGCCCAATGTATTGGAACTTTTTGGCTCTCCCATTGGCTGTGCTGTGAGCTCCATCAGCCATTGGCCTATCAACCACCACTCAAGAGTACTTATGTGCTACTGATCGGGTGCTGGGTCCACTCCTCTCTCCCACCCACTGCCAGCCTGGTCACTCTTTCCTGACAGGATAAACTGCCAAAATGGCTGTCTTTCCTGATGAAGATGCTTCTACTGCAGCTTAGCTCCTCCATGGCTGGCTGGCTACTGAGGTGGGCCAGCAGCCGTCAAACCATTCTCTTCTCTTCCTGCTGTGGGGCTAATTTTTCTCACAGTGGCTGCTAGGCAACCAAGCTTGGCTATGTCAGTAAAAAGGTGTGTGGGGTGGGGAGGCCCTTTCCAGGCCTACTTTGGCCTTTGTGGGAAACTCATTAAGGCCAGTCCTGACTAGAGTTGCCAGCTCCAGGTTGGGAAATTCCTGGAAATTTTGTGGTGGAGTCTACAGAAGCCAGAGTTTGGAGAGGGGAGAGACCTCAACTGAATAGAATGCCATAGAGTCCACCCTCCAAAGCAGTATTGTGGCTTATTGTGTTGTGATTTCTTACCATGTCCCCCTTTTCCCACAACCACATGTGATTTGGTATATTCAGCTTGTCTCCAAAGCCCCTAGGGAAAAAAGAGTTTAAACTATAGGTCTTACAGGGCACAAACAGTTTGCTGCACTGTTTTTAAAGATAACTGGGGGCAGAGGGAAGGCAAGAAGAAGCAGTGTTTCTGGCTCCCAGGTTAAGGCAGAGGTCAGGGGGCCAAGTGAGGACTGGTGATCTCAGTCAGCAAAATTCTTCACTCTGAAACTGCTTTTATGCGACCTGAGCTCTTGGAATTAAAGCAAGGTATCATTTTAAATATATAAATTCCAACATTGTAATATTCAGAATCCCCCTCATGGATCACTGCCTTGTCATGGTGAGGGGGCTTGCGTGGTTCAATGAAGCTGTGGGCTTGAAGCTCAACATCAAAAAAACTAAGATCATGGCATCCGGCCCCATCACTCCTTGGCAAATAGAAGGGGAAGTCATGGAAGTAGTGACAGACTTCACGTTCCTGGGATCCCAGATCACCGCAGACTGTGACAGCAGTCATGAAATTAAAAGACGCCTGCTCCTTGGGAGGAAAGCGATGGCGAACCTAAACAGCATGATAAAAAGTAGAGACATCACCCTGCCAACAAAAATCCGCATGGTCAAAGCAATGGTATTCCCAGTAGTCATGTATGGCTGCGAGAGTTGGACTATAAGGAAGGCCGAGCACCGAAGAATAGATTCTTTTGAACTATGGTGCTGGAGAAAACTCTTGAGAGTCCCTTGGACTGCAAGAAGAACAAATCAGTCAATCCTAAAAGAAATCAACCCTGACTGTTCCCTGGAAGGCCAGATAATGAAACTGAAGCTCAAATACTTTGGCCACCAAATGAGAAGGGAGCACTCACTGGAGAAGACCCTGATTCTGGGAAAGATTGAAGGTCAAAGAAGACGGGGACGGCAAAGGATGAGATGGTTAGACAGTGTCATCAATGCAACGAACATGAAGTTGAGCAAACTTCAGAGGACGGCGGAACACCGGAAGGCCTGGAGGGAGCTGGTCCATGGGGTCGCAAAGAGTCGGACTCGACTGTGCGACTGAACAACAACAACAAAGCAAAACCTACCATGCTTTCAACAAATCTGTTGCATGCCCATCTAGGGGCCAGTAGTTCGCATAGTTGCCAGAGTGACATCCTTAAGCACTGTGCAATCTGTCAAGATCGGCATTTCAGCAGTACTTTAATTATTCCTTACTAAATCAACTCACAAAATATTTTAACTATACCTCTCACCTCACTGCAGAAACCTTATACATTGTAATCCCTCTTCTAAGACAGCTGCCTTCTATGAATTTTTAAGTATTTACTTTACAAACATCTGCCTGATTAATTGGAGCAGTCCTTTTTATTGATCAAATAATCAAGAATCACTTGATCAATTGATTAAATCATTGTGGGCTTAATTTTAAACCCCTTCTGCTGAAAAGTGCTTTATAATCTCAAACCCCATGATATCAGGTGTATTCTATTGAAGAATATGCCTGCACAAGACTAGGTAAGTGTTTATTAGCTTGAAGACAAAATAACTATCATGGATACTGAGATTTTTTAATTGTTATTGAAATTACTGTATTGTATTTCTTGTTGACGCTGTTCTTGGTGCTGTTTGCTAAGGCCATGAGCTAAGGATTATGATGGTGTCATGTGTATTGGGGAGGGGCTGGGGCTCATTGGGAGGGCAATTGCTTTGCCTACAGAAGGTCCTAGATTCAGTCCCTGTCGTCTTAACTTAAAAGCATGAGGTAGTAAATTATATGGAAGACTTCTTCTTGAGAACCTGCCAGTCACAGTAGACAATGCTGACCTTGACAGGCCATTGGTCTAATTGCTTATAAGATACATTTATGTATTCATGAGATGCAGTGTGATCTACAAAAAAAAATTATGCCGTTTTAGCACTATATATCCTGTGAGAGATTTACGATTTCAAAATATATTACATTTGGAAGCTAAAATGTATGTGCAAAATATACACAGTTTTTAATATAAGTAATTTACAGTATTAAAGAATGGAAATGCAAATGGTACCAGAGAAAATCTGAGTAAGAGGGGAGATTTTCAGCAAGATTCTGTTATTGGACCTACTTATGAACAAATGTTCATCATTTCATCTCATTTGATACTCATTTCTTTCTTTCTTTCTTTTTTTGCAATGCTTATGATTTTCTGCTCTTGGTTGGCAGCTATGTATATATGTGTATTCATATAGCATTTATTTGTACAGTGCATGACATTTACACGTATAATAAATGTATTGTTCTAGTAATTTTTACCCTTTAATCCACTACCACCCACGATGTAAGCAACATTTTCATTGAAGGCCTTTAAGCCACAAGTTTTTAAAAAGGACATAATACTGTATTCTAGTCAAGGCAATCATAATTATATGGATAGATTTATTATGCATAGATCTCAAGCAATTTGATGAAATCTTTGTGCTAATTGCCATCAACTAATTCCTGAATTTTGATTTCTATTTACTGTGTGGTACTTTTCAAAGGATCTGGAAGAGAAATCTAGATTCTGGGATTATAGTGAGTGCTCTAAAAAAAACCTTCTGCTTGCTCTCAGAAACTATTGCAGGTGCCATTAGGCACAGTAGGCACAATGCCTAGGGCCCCTGGAGCAATGACTCACAGTAAGAATTGCTTTCTTACACATTTGTAACAATCCAGTTTTCCTTTATTGACTCAAATATGCTGAAATATAACCTTGTGTCACATATCCTGTGATATTACAGCAACTCAAGAGTCTTCTAACTACTTTTGAACTCATTATTATCTCAAGTTCTGCCTATACAAAAGGGATAGTTTCAACCCTTTCTGAACAATTTTGATCAAAATGGCTTATGGGGATTCTCCATGTGTGGGAAATAAGTTTGAGTTCAGACACACAAGATGAAACCAACACACTTTAAAATAAATTCCGGTGACTGTATAAACTGAAAGGTATGTACACTTTATGCAAAAAAAAAAAAAAAAAGTAGTGGAAGGACATAACAAATGGCATAAAAATAAAAATTCAGTTTTCAAAAAGGAAAGCCTAAATCAAAACAATAATTTTTCAAGTCAAAATAGCAGGAATAAGACATTCAAAATTCTTCAGTCTTGGGGGACATAAAACAGTATTCTTCCTCCTGGTAGCATGCACAGCTAATTCATACACCTATTCATTTGTCCTCTATTCTACAAAGGCGTTCAGATCAGCAATATCCCTGTGCCCTATCCTCAGCCACTGTTCTGGTTTGCTAATGAGGCATATAGATCCTTGACCAATGCTGAAATGGGGAAATGGCTTGCCAAACACACCATATATAACTTTCCTCTTCGCTGAATCATGATCGTCCGCTTGTAACTAATGTGTTAGGAGAAAGATAAAGTCCCTCAAAGTCATTTTCTCTTCCTAGCAGGCCTGAAACAACTACTTTTCATCCCCCGACTTATTTATGGTCAGACACACAGGCTGGCCGATTGATGCTTTGTCTGTTCCTGATGGATGAGGTGTATATAGATGGGTGTCAACGGCGTTTGAGTCTTCAAAAGCTCACATTTCACACTACTGATCTGACAGATGTGGAAGAGAATGATATAAATTCTTTAGGGATTCTTTGTAAAGAAAGCTTTCTTGATAACAAAA
The DNA here is from genome assembly GCF_001447785.1 of Gekko japonicus. Taxonomy (NCBI): domain Eukaryota; kingdom Metazoa; phylum Chordata; class Lepidosauria; order Squamata; family Gekkonidae; genus Gekko; species Gekko japonicus. Next base: position 372,081 of record NW_015170897.1, on the reverse strand, counting down.
GTGAGCTACCTATCTCAGTTGACAGGATGGAGCTGAAAGAGCTGTGAGGAGGCAGAAGACTGTGGCTAAGGTCTCACTCATTAGCAATGCCAAGGAGTCAGCAAACTGTTGCAGATTGGGATCCTTGAGCCATTCACATCCAAGCTGTAAGTGCTCATCTGCACCAAGATGAATTCATTCCAGCAAAACTGCTGCCCAGAACGTTTAGGGATTGCAAGAAGCATAAAGGAATCCCCCAATGACAAAGTTGTTTTGCAGAAAGACCGAATTCAGCATCCCTATTAGAGATGCTTCTGAAATTCTCCTCATCTGAATTTCTCTCTAGAGGTTAGCGTTCTAGCTGGTCTGGTTTCCAAATGGAAGCAGATGCCTTCGGAATCATCTGTTGGTTTGATCATATACATCTGATCAAGTTACTGAAGTGTATGTGTGCACTGCTTTTTTAGCAGTGTTCGGGGGGAAATGGCACAATTATCCGTACAGTTGTATCATGATGCTTTCTGTGTAGCGTTTTACCAGTGTTCAGGAGTGCATATGAACACCTGCAAACCAAAACAAGCTTGATGCAATCATATGTACAATCACATCAAAAATGCTTTTGTGTAGTGTTTTAGCAGGGCAGGCATTGTAAGTGTAATGTGGAAGGAAGGAAGCAAATGAATGGGAGAAGCTGATTACTGTAGAAAATGCAGAAAAGCCAATTTCAGAGTTAAACCCCCCCCATTCTTCTAGTTGGACGGGAATTAAAGAGGAGTGGAAGGCAGGACAGAGAGAGGCTGGATTCTGGAACAAGAATAAAACACAGTGAGGTGTGCAGTGTGCAAACTGAGCTTGTACCTCGGTTAAGGAGAAAAAAGGGCAATCTGAATAATATTAACAGGGGAAAATGATAACTTTTGGATTGAAGGTCTTGAAGGTCTAAAAAGGTAGTCAAAATTATGAATCATAAAAAATATTAATCATAAGAATCATCATTGCATGCCCACAACTGGACCCTTGAGCTGCTCTTCAATATGGAGAATAAGTCATTTGAGGCTAGCACAGGGAAATCTATACTCACCAACTTGAAGGACTAAGGATGTACTGATCCCTATATCTATTAGCCATGGTCTGGTCCCTATGATGGTAAAGAAATACCTACAATGGAGCCAACCACAGCGATGACAATGAGTTTTGCAATCCTGGAAAGCATCCCAGTTTGCAGACTAATTTGTTCTTTATATATATATAAAACCCTGTCATTGAGGATCCCTGCCATGTTTACCTTGAGGCTAGATTAATGTAATGGGTCTTGCCTTGAAGTCAACTGGGAAATTCCAATTGATATAAAATGTGGCAGCCTGATTACTATCATGCACGTCCCACCCATCCTACAGGCACTCCTTTGGGCATCAGGCTCAGTTTAAGGTACTGGCTATTACCTACCACTTAGGCCATCATGGCCTAGGTCCAAATCTCTTGGGCAGGGCATGCAATAGTCATACTGTTCCCTGCAGCCCTCACCCATTTATGCACTGTGTTTTGAAGTCCCAGAATATATGCAGCCTTGTACATAAGTATACTAAAGAAACTTATTTTTCAAACCTGTAGGATTCAGACTTTTTAGTGGTAAAGAGGTGGCAGGCTTGGCAATGTTAACCGCAAAGGCAACTCAATCGTGTTGAAAATATAAATGTAAATCTTGTGTGAAGCAAAACAGATGGGTTGGAAAGAAGTTTTGAATCAATAAAGACCAAGTGTAAGAAGATTTTCTTTTTTTCTTTTTTTTTTAAAAAAGATCAAATATAAAATGTGGGACAACAGAACATGTAGTGGCACTCGTGAGAGTAACACAAAGTTATGGTTTAGCACATTTGAATCAATAAAGTAAAGTAAAGCTATGTGGGATCACACATTGCGATAGCAGAGAGAAAGAGAGAGAGAGTGCAGTAGTTTGGGTTTTCAAAATGGAACTATAACATTAAGATTTTTGCTCAGTTTTTGACAGTAACAATTTAGCCTTATATACGTATGTGCCATCAAGTCACAAATGATTTATGGAGACTCCAGCAAGGGGCTTTCAAGGCAAGTGAGATGCATAGGTAGTTTGCTATTGCCCTCCTCTGCAGACTCTCGTGAAGTTCTCCCATCCAAGTGCTGCCCCTGCTTCGCTTCCAAGATCTGACAAGATCGGGCTATACCATCCTGCCCTGCCTCCTGCAACAGTCTAGCTCTAGGTCCTTATTTTAAGAACTTGACATAGAAGGTAGTCATGGAGAAACAGAAGAAGGTTCAGAATAGAGAAAAGCTGACCCAAACTTAGACCTTCAAAACCCCTCTTGACTCTACCACCTGGAATGAAGAAATCAGTATAGAGGGGATGGGCAGATCATGCGGAAGATTTGGGATACAAACTGAGAGCCAGTTTGGTGTAGTGGTTAAGTGTGCAGACTCTAATCTGGGAGAACCGGGTTTGATTCCCCACTCCTCCACTTGCACCTGGCTGGATGACCTTGGGCAAGCCGTACCTCTGATAAGAGCTGTTCTTGAAAAAGAGCAGTTTCTGTCAGAGCTCTCTCAGCCCCACCTACCTCACAGGGTGTCTGTTCTGGGGAGGGGAAGGGAAAGGAGTTTGTAAGCTGCTCTGAGACACCTTTGGGTAGTGAAGGGCGGGGTATAAATCCAAACTCCTCTTCTTCTTCTTCTTCTTCTTCTTCTTCTTCTTCTTCTTCTTCTTCTTCTTCTTCTTCTTCTTCTTCTTCTTCTTCTTCTTCTTCTTCTTCTTCTTCTTCTTCAAAAACTTGCTTTAAAATCCAGATAAGGCCTGGCAACCAGTGGGAGGTAAGTAAAGGGTGGGCATAGAAGGTGGCAGCAGCAGATTTTTCCTAGAAGTGACATTGTGCCATCAGCCCGGCAGCCATTTGTTAAAAAATTTCTTCCACCACAGTTTTGAGTGGCAGCCAGAAACAAGAGGTGGGGGGGGGTCCCTTGACCCTGGAAGGGGACCTGCAATGCTAGGGGAGAGGCATTCAAGTAACAGTCCAAGAAACTAACTGAGGACCATTCCAATTTCTGGCTGCAATTATCACTGCACTTAGTTCTCTCACTGTCGTCATATCCCTATGCATGCTTGTCTAAACCTAGAGAGCTTGCACATGCAAACATGAAAATGTTTACAATCTGTAAATCAACTGCCCCGTTCTCTATTGGTATTTGCAGCAAGCCGTGGTGGTGGTCACAGGGATTGTGATCAGGGTCAGCGTTTCAGATACAAGGCCTACAATTACTTGCAGAGGCTTAGTCCCGAAGCAAAATCCACGTAGGGAAAAAAAAATACTCTGACCTTTTCTTGCAAGCCATCCTGTCGCTACAGTCACTTGGCTCCCTGCCATGCTCAAAAACATGGGAGCATTTTGTCAAAAACTTCTCTCTGAAAATGCAAGAAAAGTTTTGCCTTGGGACTAGAAAGGAATGCAGTCTTGGGGGAAAAAATCCTCCTACTTCATGAAGAATAAATCTCCTCGTATTTCTGAGGTTACCCTGCCTGTGAATTTGCAATGTGTTTAGCTAGATTTATGATGAATACATGTTGATGCAAAAATAGATTAGATTAGATTGGAGAGAAGATGTGACAAACAGTGTAATATATTCTCTTTGGCTCTGCTTTGAGCCTCTCAGCCTACGCCAGGGCAAGCTCTGTAACACGCACTATATCACTTCCTTTCTACTGAAAGGCTAGATAAGATCCCCCCCCTCCTCACACGTACAGCTTTGAAATGGCTTTCCTTTACATTTACTAAAAATACCATAGAAAGAATTTGGTACGTGGATGATGCAAATGAGATTTAAATTATATGAGACAATTTGCATGCATTCAGAACATTTTCTTGACTTTATCAATATAGTCATTGAAATATACACTGGCAATACACTTATCCCGGGGCTGTTGCATGCATCAGATAATGTGTGAATGGGGTTCCCCCCCCCCTTTTCCTCTTATCTTTACAAGTAAGGACTGTATATCCACACCACAGGATTCTCTGCTGCTCTGAGATTTTGTAAGGTAGGGATGTTGTGTGGCTTTCTTCATGGGGCAACTCTTATCAGGTGGAGAAATTATTCATGTCTGCTTTCCTCATTACAAAGAGCATCCCTCAGCAGCCCTGAAGTCCTGAGGCTTTATAGAAGTCTAGTATAAGATTTGTGTTAGGGGGGGAGGTGTTTTGAATTTCTGTGGAAGCCAACATTTGTGTACGGTAGAACAACTGACACATTCAAGTAGTTAGCTCATCCTAACAGTTTAGGTAGAGTCATGCTCTGTGACAAAGTATTTGATTTTAACGCACAGGGTCTCAGGTTCAGTCTCCAGTATCCTCAGTTAAAAATGGATCAGCTAGGTCAGGGCTCCCCAGCCTTTCTGAGCCTGTCGGCACCTGTAGAATTCTGACATGATGTGGTCGGTGCACCTACAAATTAGATGCCACGGGAGGTGGAGCCTGTCACAAAATGGATGCCACAGCTGACCTTCAGTCACACAGTGAAGATTTTTAGGCTGTGGTGGCAGCTGCTGCCAAAGCCATGCTTTTAAAAATCTGCACAAGCAATCAGATCTCCAATGGCCAATCAAAAGCCCCCACTTGGCCCCACCCACTTTCTGAAAACACTTGATGACACCAGAAATGGTGTCAGTCGGCGCCTCCGTGGGGACCCCTGAGCTAGGTGATATGAAAGATCCTGCAGAGCTGCTACCAGTCACAGCAGACATTACTGAGGTCCAACTTTCTATAGCTTTCAAGAAGAGGCAGGATGAATATTTGTCAGAGATGCTTTAGGCTGGTCCTGCATTGAGCAGGGGCTTGAACTAGATGGTTTATATGGCCCCTTCCAACTTTATGATCCTATGATTCTAACTGATGGTATCCAGCTCCTGTAGAAAGTCCATTAAGGTCATTGTATGTGAGGTTAAATACACAGGGTGTAACTCTGCTGAAGATGGTACTGCTAGTAGCTATCTGGCATCCATATCCATGTCAGTTATTTTCGGCAGGGTGTTGTCTTACCTCAGGTTTTAGCCTAATTATGCATGTATGGGTGAATTTCTCTTACATGTCAAGAGCAAAATTAGCGCAGGATCTTTTTGAAGAACAACAGGGCTTAATATGACTGGTGATGCCTTTTGTTGCATTTTAGAATAGAGTACTCAAAATATTCAATTGGAGTACAATTTGCAGTATTTGAGACGACTTGAATAATTCACATACATTCATTTATTCTTGATTAGTGGATCAGACTTGGCAAAAAAGGAGTATTTATATTATTTTATGACATGTAGCATTAATAATGCATTCTTTTGCTCTCAAGCTGCTTTTTTTTTTTAAAGAACGCTATAAAAATATGCAAGGAGATGAGACTCCTGAATGGAGATTAAGGAACCATGGAGATACTTTAAGCTGTCATTTGAAAAGGGAGTTTATTGTAAGGGTTATCCCTTAGGGGAGCCAAGGAGAATTTAAGGATTGATAACATGGGGAAGAGAGAGGGAGAAGTGAAGGAGGAGGTAAATAAATATCCCAGAGAAAAGTATTTAGTAACAGGGAGAGCAATAGAATGTACAGGGTGAACTTGGCTACCCAAACTCCTTGCTGATGCCTATTTATAAGAAAAATTTAGTGTATCAACCTGGCCACTTTTATTTCTTTTTTTATTTTCTATGTTCTCGTTGATTTTAATTCACCTCATTTTCATAGCTTAACTTTCTTGTTTCTTTTATGACAGTTTTATGCCATGGATATGCTATACATACATACATATGCTTTACAGCATAGGTCATTTATATGCCATTAATAAGCGATTGATGGAAAAAAATAATGTTGAAAGATGCATTCATCTTAGCAGGAACAATTCAGTAAACAGAAACTGATGTGAAAATAAAGACTCATGGTTTTTTGTTTTGGGTTTTCTTCCCCCCCCCCACAAGAAAGAAACAAAATCAGATTGGGGACATTCAAATTGAACCTGACAGCATTTGAAATAGAGCACACATAGGACTTTGCAACGGGGTGTGAATCTATTTTTTATGTTTTTCTCTTCTAGTTTTGATTTGTTCTCAACAATGTAAGAAAGGAAATGAAAATGGGAATATTTGAAACAAACCAAATGGCTCCTGAAATTCGGCCCCATACTTAACAGCTGTATCCTGTGGGGTGTTCCATTCATAAAAGAGGGTAGGGGACCTTTTTTGGGCACAAAAAGACTATGTTAGTGATTGTGGGGCCCATGTGAACCAAAGCCTCATGGGGTATGGGCTGCAGAAAGAAGGGGAACTGGACAAAACTGAGCAGGAAAGGTGACAGCTAGCATCTGCATTAGGCAGACCTTAGTTAGCTAGCTATATGTTGGCATATGCTCCAACTCCTTTCTGGCTTGGAGTATGTGTCTTTCAGTTCTAGAGATCAGCAACCTATTACAATTAAAGAGCCAAACTACACTGAAAATCAGAGCAAGAGATTAAGAAAGAGCCTCACCAAGAAAGTTCAGTTGCATAACTGAAAGTGTACAACCTAGTATTACTGATGATTAACACATTGATCAGTAATCCATAAACAGTCCTAACACTGGTTGTTGTGAGTCTTTTATTAAGAAGTGGCACACCCAAGATCTCATGACAAGAAATAAACACAGGAGTGCCTGGCACAATTGTTGTAGTGCACAGGCACATCAATCTGAGCATGGCGTGTTCTTAAAATACTGGCAACTGTTCGCCTCTATCACTTTCCTTCTGTAAAGCGTCTCTAAGGCTGCGGTCACACGTGCCAGTTGAAGTGGAGGGGAAGAAAGGCTATTTCCTCCGGAGGAATTTGTCATGCAGTTGTGAGATCATACCTCCCTTTGAAGCTGCAGGCTCAGCCCGTCATTTTGTGATCAGATGCAACTGCGGATGAATTAGGGGGGTGGTGGCCATTTCCCCCCCATGAACATAAATGAGGAATCGCACCTCCACACTGAGGGCCCCCTATGGATTATGTAATGACCATCCCGATGGCATGAGGGCATGCTTGTACAATCAGACAGGGGAAAGTCTGTCCATGGCCCATCGGAACCCGTTAGAGCTGGACTTTCCCTGGTGTCTTTCAACTTTGCTTCTGTGGTGGAGCAAAGCACAGGTTGCCGACAGCTGCAGGATGGAGCAGCACAGGTTGCCGACAGCTGCAGGATGCTTCCCAGATGTTGCTGTCTGATTGTGCCCTTTAGATCCGTCAGGCATTCGCACCTCTGTCAGATCTAAAGGAGTGCATAAACACAGCCTAGGAGGCCTCTTCATGCCATGCAATCCCCCCACCACCATTCTTTTCAAGCATCTCACCAACACCCCCAATGTACCTTCACTTAGAGATTTCCTTTTTCTTCTTTAAAGAACCATATTTGGTTCCATTCTGAACCTTAGTCAGCTCTAGAGCTGTAGGTTGCAGACTCTCACTTTATCCTGTCTCAGCATTTCCTAGCAGAGTTATGAAGCACTTCTGTTTTCCATAGCCAGAGCACTATAAGCAAAATTCAAAAGGACATTAACTATACAGGGACAAAAAGCTCCCTCACTAAGGCTGTACTGAACCTTTGCCCACCCACCCCTTCTTGCTGTACCCCTGAAACGTCACCCCAAAAAGACAAGGTTTTCATCTTGCAAATGTTTTTGACAAAAGCACCCTTTCAGTTTAGCCATCTCTCAAGCGTATATAACTTGGGAAATAATGTTCTTTTCCATGTGAGTAATCTTGTGGACATTTTTTTTTTAATCCTACCTTGACTGAAATTGTGGAGGGCTTCCAGGGGATTTCATTTTACCATTTGGATTTCATTCCCAGACTACCAGCTGACCATCCCTCATGCAAGTTACTATTTCATTGGACACTTCAATATACATAACTAAATGGTAGGGAACTTACCAAATTTGACAGACCCTCAGTTTCAACCTGAAAAATTCCCAGTTCATTTCCCCCCACTTTGGATGGATTTAACCCACAAGACATTGTCACTGGTGTTTTCACACAGTTGCTCAGACTGATGAGTTTTGCTATAACTTAAAAATTGCTATTTTGTTTGGGTGGTTAGTTATACCAGTGGGGTAACGTTGGTTAGGGAGTCATACTTGTCCCGTCTCGAACGGCCTGATCATGCATGAAGCTCAGTGAGTGACCTTAGGGCAATCATTCTCTTTCAGCCAAAGCTATTCACAAGGTAGTTCAATGGCTTGTTTTTAGCGTCTTGTTCTTAATACTTTGATGTTGTTTTAATTGTAAGCTGCCTTGAGCAGGACTCTGAAGAAGCACAATAGAAATATCCTAAATAATGAAACAATGTGGATGCAAAATTCAGGAATCCTTATCAACAGGGCTATTTTTGGGCAGGAACACACAGGAACGGAGTTCCGTCTGGCTCCCAAGTTGACCATGCCCAGCAGGAACTCATTAGCGTAATAGGCCACACCCAACAGCAGAAACTCATAAGGATTGGCTACATTAGGGGTGTGTGGCCTAACATGCAAAGGAGTTCCTGCTACAAAAAAGCCCTGGGTTTTGACAACAAACAAGGTAAACAGAATAACAAGCAAAAGATGGGTGTGGCTGGATAACCACACTTCTGGTAACTTGGGGGTGCGGCCTAATGTGGTAATGAGCTGTGCTGTCAGGGGTGTGGACTAATATGCTAATGAGTTCCTGCTGGGCTTTTTCTACAAAAAGAGCCCTGCTTATCAATAAACTCTTTCTGACCAATAAGATAGATTCAGATGGGTAGCCATATTGGTCTGGAGCAGCAGAGGAAAGCTTGAGTCCAGTGGCACTCACTTAGAGACCAACAAAATTTTATTCGAGGCATAAGCTTTTGTGTGCAAGCACACTTCTTCAGATACAGCAAAACAGAATTTCCTCAACCATTACATATGGGTAGACAGAGGGTGTGTGTGTGAAGGGTTAGTTCCCAGGAAAAGCTAGTTAGAGTCAAGATGCATAAGTAACTGGCAATTACAGCTGAGATTGGATTAAGGCAGTTGGTAAGATCTGTGAATAGCAGTAAATTAGCATACAAATATATGAGTTAACAAACAGATGTGTGGACGAAGTCTGAGTCCAGTGGCACTTCCAAGACCAACAAAGTTCAATTCTGAGTAGAAGCGAGAACTGAGAGACTTGGAATGTGTAGAAGCACACTCCTTCAGATACATTGAAACAGATTTCCTCAAATGTTACATATAGGTGGGGAGGTAGTTGCCAGGAAGGGCTTAGAGTCAAGATGCATAAGTAACTGAGCAATAAATACAGCTAGGATTGGAATAACACTTTTGGTAAGACATGTAAGTAGCAGCAAATTGGCATACAGAAGGAGGAGGAGGAGGAGGATTTATACCCTGCCCTTCACTCAGAGCATCTTACAATCTCCTTTCCTTCCTCTCCCCACAACAGACACCCTGTGAGGTAGGTGGGGCTGAAAGAGCTCTTGAGAACTGCCCTTGAGAGAACAGTGCTGAGAGAACTGTGACTGACCCAAGGTCACCCAGCTGGCTGCATGTGGAAGAGTGGGGAATCAAACCCGGTTCTCCAGATTACAATCTGTCACTCCTAACCACTACACCAAAAAAGATTTAACAACAGATGTGAGAACTGAATTTCAGTCTAGTGGCACCTTTCAGACCAACAAAGTTTCATTTCTGTGCATAAGTAAGAACTGAGTGACTAAGCATATGTAATGAGATGCAAAGCCGATATCTCTGTTAAGGCCAGGGGTTCCATTGAGTGTTGTAATAACTTGTTACTCAGCAATCTCCTGTTCCAGTCTGTTTCTGAAATTCCTTTGCAATAAAAAAACAGGTTGCTTAACTGTAACTGATGATCTTCGAATGGTCATCTGTGCATTCACACCCAGGCAGCAGGGACTCACAATCACTCGGAGACAGTCTCCGTATTCCCTGGTCCACAGGCCTTCTGTACCTTTTCCCTCCCTTACCCCTGCTTCTGAGAGTGGTACGCAAGATCATCCGAGATGGAGCGGACTGCATGTTGATAACACCGTGGTGGCCGAGACAACCATGGTTCTCGACAGTCCTCGAGTTGTCAAAGGGAATATATCACCAATTCCCTCCGGTACAGGACCTCCTCTTCCTGTCAGACTCCCCTCTCCTACATCACAATGTACCACACTTGAAATTGACGGTGTGGAGAATAAGCTCAAAGGTTTTTCGACCCGCGTAGCCAATGTTCTACTGAACACCAGGAAACCTGCTATGCAAAGGTCCTACCATTATAAATGACAATGATTCTATTCTTCCCTAGGTGATGATGCCCCTCGAGCCTCCTCCGCAGGCCTCGAGAAAGTTTTCCAATTCCTCCTGTCCCTCGCTGACTCAGGACTTTTCCATTCATCGTTAAAAGTTTATTTGGCCGCAATTTCGGCCTACCATGTTCACATCGACGGATGCACCATGTTTTCACATCTGCTTTTGAAATGTTTTTTTAAAAGACAGCGTCCGCCTCGTCCCTGACATTTCGTTCCTGCCAAAGGCAGTGCCAGAGTTCCACCTACAGGCAGAGGTCTTCCTCCCGGATTTCTTCCCAGCTCCGAAATCCCCAGAGGAGAGACTGTTACATACCTTGGATGTAAAGAGGGCACTCCTGTTCTACCTCAACAGAACCCATCCAATGAGACGTGACTCCCAACTGTTGGTCTCATACGCACCAGCGAGGCTGGGGACTCGCATCACGGCTTAACACTTCTCAAAGTGGATTGTGGGTCTCATCCACCTCTGCTACTTGATTGCAAAGCAGCCATTGCCTGCCCCCATCAAGACCAGTGTTCCCGCTAAGCTGAGTTTGTGTGAGCTAGCTCATCGTTTTTTAGCCTCTGGCTCACAGATTTTTGTCTTAGCTCAGGAAGGATGGCTCCAGTGCAGACTAATTTATGCAGCAGCCAAATTGCTTGCTCACAACTTTAATGCCGGTAGCTCACTGTTAAGTCCGGCGCTTAACAATGAGTCAGAGAGTGATTTCAGCAAAACTCAGGTTTATTCAGCTCGATAATCAACTTCTCCAACACGGTACAACTCCTCATAGCCCAAACAGCTTTCCATTGCAGCTGCTCGGTATTTAAACATTCCGGGCTAATGTAGCCACACCTACTATACAAGTACCAACCTATCAGGTTGTTCGCATAATAGCCCAATCACAAGTGTTCCCACCACAGACAGTTCAAATGTGATTGGACACAACACTTTCGGCGCGAATCCTAGCCAACATCTAAAGCTTAGCATAGCTTCTCTATGGGATGATTCACACTTCATCCCCATGCATTCAGGGCAGCATCTGAATACATTACACTCACAAAGTAGAATTTTTGCTCACAAGACTCTACAGCTTAGAGGGAACATTGATCAAGACCCATTCAACCTGGGCTGTTGCGGCTTCTACTTCCTTCCTCCAGGGAGTACCCCGATGGACATCTGCAAGGCTGCTACCTGGGCCACGCCTAACACCTTTATGAGGCACTACACCCTAGACGTCCGTAAAAACTCTTCAGTGATGCAGTAAGGACCTGCCAGCACCCTCCTCCAGGTAGGCCACTGCTCGCTAATCTCCCATGGGTGTGAAGCACAGAGACCACGTCGAAGATAAACAGGTTGCTTACCTGTAACTGGTGATCTTTGAGTGGTCATCTGTGCATTCACACCACCCGCCCTCCTTCCCCGCTGCTGTCAGCTTCTACATTTTCCATAGGGGTTGATTTGCGGCGGTTCAAAGGATGTCTGCGCCCACCCCTCTGGGCATGCGTGGTGGGGTTCCTGCGCATGCCCGAGGGACTGGGCACAAAAATCCATTAAAGAGCT